>NC_092209.1:56092254-56164318 GCF_043381705.1 Parasteatoda tepidariorum | reverse complement strand
AAAATTGCCTACTTCGAAAAAATAAAAAAATTTCAAATTTGAGCATAAAACTATTATCAACCATGTATTAGAATATATATACCCAAATTTTATCAAAATACACCCATTATTAACGGAGGTCCTCGGTCGCGGGTACCGGCACACACGTCCCCGGTTGCAGGCCCTTGCGTACCTGTGTGTGCGTGTGTGTGTGTGTGTAATACAAAAATTATAAATACTTTTGTATTAATAAAACCATTATAACTATTTCGTTTTCATAAAATGTCCTTGGTAAAGAATAGGTGTAGAAATTCTATTTTGGGACTTCAAGGATGAAAACATACCATTGATTTATAATTAGATTTGCATTTCAAAGGAGCAGTTCTTTTTAGAATCTTGTCCCTCTTTCACTTCCATATTAGGAAGCATTAAATGATTATCGAGTTACAAAGTATGTACGATTTGAGCCTTTTCACCTTTTTGTCCATAAGTATATAATGCAAGAACAATACTTTATATATATTATATATATGCACAACATGAAAAGGTTTGCACCGTCTCTTTCGCTAAATTGCTAAATTTTAACTTTCCCCTTTACATACTTCTGTTTCCCCATTTGTCGGAATATTCTAAAGTACTTCTAGATATAGGAATATTTAGGCTAAATCTACTTTATTAATGGTCCTGTTGCCTACTGTTTTAATCTAACGTGTGCTTGCCAGGAAGCAGATTCTGATCTATAACTGAGCTAATGACGTGGTTGTACTTGAACTACGTCTATTTTACAACTTCCACCGTAACTAAAACGGGATAAAATTTATAAAACTGCAACCATGACGCGATAATACGAGTTCATGCAAGTAGTATTTTCAATATATGGATGCTCATAAGGAAATTTTCTTTGCAATTTATTAACAACACAAAAGAGATAGGCCTCTGTCAAAATACATGGTATTCATTTCGTTTAAGCTTTTAATTCTATTCGTTTCATTATATCGAATAAAGAAAAAACAAGCATAGGATCTGATTTAAAGTGAATTAATTTGAAAATCTATTCGGGAATTAGATATGCAGAAAGAAGCAGTTATAAATTGCTTATTAAATTGGTTCAATGATACACATTTTAAATAAGAACATCGATTAATATTTAATACCCATTATGGAAATGTAGATTTGCCTCAGATTTTCATGAATTATTTAAATGTAGAATTCAAATACCAGATTTCTGATAAAATAGTTTTCTAGTTTTCCTTTTCTATCACAAAGATCGAGAAATGCGACAATATTATTCATTTCACCAGTAGAATGAAAATTCAGAACGGTATCACACGCAAACAGTTGAATAAATAATAGGTAATTTGAAAATAGTAAACGCTTTATTTATTTTGCATTTATTTATGTTTTGGTTCTTTTGTGTAGCGTGTTGCATATAACCTACTATATCACTATGATAAATGTTCAAACAAACAAAAAATTGCATTCTTCTAAACAAAATACATTATATTATATTTTGAACAAATATTTTGGAGTATAGTTTAAATTAGTACCTTATTGAAGAATAAAAATAATGGTGTAGAGGTTTTAAAATTATATTCAGTTTAAAACACACATAAAATCAATACATCATTACTGCCAATTTTTTTTCTCCATTTTTAAAAACCATGGAATAATATAGTATTCCTAAATTACACGTAGAAAAATATTCTAATAAAATTTACATAATATATAATAAATACATTTATGGAAAGAAAAAAAACGCCATAATTATAAATATATATATATAAACTAAACTCAGCAGCGTGGCAGGCCATAGAGGGTCTTGACCTTGGGCTATGGGGTGCTGGAGCAGACGCTCCGGTCAGATGGTCAGCCGAACGCGGAACCCCCCTTATTTAGTTCCCAAGCATGATTGGTACTCATTTATCGACTCACTGAAGGGATGAAAAGCTGAGTCAACCTTGCCCGGCCCGAGGATCGAACCATTAACCTGTGGCACGACAGCGCGAAGCGCTACCACTCAGCCACCGGGCGTCATACATATACATATATACATATACATATATACATATATATATATACATATATATATGTATACATGTATATGTATAAATGTATATGTATATATGTATATGTATATATGTATATGTATATATGTATATATATATATGTGTATGTATATATGTNAAACTTTCTGGGCCTTCTATGCAAGGGTGTCCCTTTCATGGCTTAAAAACCAAGCATTACATCACCCCAAAGAACAAATTTCTACTAGATCAAGCACCAAAAATAGAGGTTTGAAAATATTAAAATCTAAAACACGTAAAATAAGCTAAAAAGCTCTTCGCACCAAGCACAAATAATGCAAAAATATGTATATATAATATAAATAAATAAAAACACGAAGAAAATTAAGAGAAACAATAAGTTTTATTTATTGCGCATAAGCTGCAAATAAATAGAACTCATAAAATAAGTTCAAAATGTACAGAAAACAGGGGAAAAATTACAGAACAATGAAAAAAGGGAAAAAAAAGAAAAATAATAATAAAAATAAAAATAACAGAAAAACCGGGGGGGGGGAAAGGACAAAAAATTTTAAGAAATTCGAAAAATGAAATATATAATCTTTTCATGAGCTCACACGATTATATCCACAAAAAAGGAGTTCTTTCTAATATTGCATTAATATAGCCAAAGCAAAATATATCAATACAATAGTGTGAGAAGCACTTAAAAAATTTTGCTAAAAAAGTTCAACAAATAAAATAGAACACAGTAAGTAAAAATATCACGTAAAAACAGAAAATAAAATGTGAAGAATAAAACATAAAATGTAATCTGTAAAGGGACTAGCGAGTTCAAATGAACTTACATGAACGGTTTCTTGAATGATTTAAAATATTTTCGTAGCAAGATTGCTAGATTGCAAAAAATTAAAACAAAAGCGTAAATTGAGCTAAAAGCGTAACTAGGGGAGTTTTGTATTAGAGTGCGTCCTTGCTGCATTACTGAAGTGCATTTGATTTGTTAGTTACCAAGGATGGGCCCGAAAATGGATGTGCGCAAGGTAATATCATACTGGATAATTTAAAGAAGTTGACAATAAATAATTTTCGAAAATAAATATTTATTTAAGAAAATATATATATATAAAATAGAAGAGAGAAAGAAAATTTCCACATAATTTTAGCAACGGATTTGCCCGAAATGGATTTGCATATGAAAAATTATATATATTAACAAAGAAATTTCCTCGTAAATAATTTGCCCGAAACACGGATTTGCCCGAAATGGTCTTTCACTTTCAGCGAACGTTCAAAGCGAACGTTATTCGTTGTAAGTGATTCTGCATTTTTGCATTCGTTTTAAGTGATTTTGCATTTTCATAGAGATAAAAATATAGTTATGAAGTAGCTATTTAGAATTTAGATTCCTTTTTGATCCTTATAAAAATGGCGGTCTTAGAAATTAGAAATATAAACAGTGCTATGATGCCCCATACTGCCATACCAATTATTGGTGATGGAGCTAGCCCTTTTCGAGTCATAGTGATGCATTCGAATAAGTTTTCTACCTTATATCTCAGCAGAAATGGAAATAATTTTAAAACTTCAGAGGTTGCTTAAATGTCCCAAACTCATACTTACAGTGGTTTGTGGGATTTAATGACTTCCGGACAGGTTTTAAATCAATACATACAATTGAAATAAGTTTAAATGGAAATGAAAATGCGAGCAAAACTGCAGGCAACAACTAGACGGTAAAAGAATTTTGTTAATATATTGTGTAAAAGTAATTAAGCTGGTCGGATTGGAAGAGGGGTTGAAGAATAGAGATATTTAGATACTGTTGCACTGAGCTTAGTTACCGTTTTAGTTTATATTTGAGCAAGATAGTTTTGAAAAGTGTCCAAGCAAGTTACCAAAGGCAGCTAGTGTGAAATAATTCTATATGTAAATTACAACGTTCGAATTAAATACACCAACTATCAATTCTTTATTAACTTTTCAAGAATTTTGACCATATTAATGTTGGTTGCAAATTATAATGAATTTAATAATAAGTTTAAAGTTTGTTCTCATTGCAAAGTGTTATCTAAGCACTATGAGATAATTATTATAATTTATTTTTATAATTTCATGAGTTCACTACAATTAATGATGACTGTTGGGTTGTCGAGTTGTCAATCTTAAAGTAGCGTTCTCTATGCTTGATGTGAAAAAAGCAAAAACTATCAATATAAAGAAAAGCTACAGTTTTTTTTAATTAAAAATTGTTTGCGATAATAAAAAATTGTTAATTAACAATTAATTCAAAATTGTTTGCTTTTAGGGCTATAAAATTCACTTAATGATTGCATCATAAGGGCTTATAAAATATTTTTAAAAAATTAACAATTAATTATTGATTTTGCTAATTCTCAGGCAGTTAAAAATATTTCAACCAATATTTCAAAAAGTGTATAACTTTCATCAGGAATTTATTATTACTTAAGTATAATTACATTTTTCATTTAGAAACACTAAAAAGTGATTTTCCAAGTAAAATAAAAGTTTGGTAAGTTTCAAAGTGTTCTGTAAATCGTTATTTCCAAGAAAACACTTTTAATAAATATAATTTATTTAGACTTCTTTCTTTTTCAGCATACTCTTGGATTTTGAGATAAAAGCAGTAAAGTTTGAAAAATACTTCTATGCCAAATAAATATTTCTTCAATATATAACTTCAATGCCAATATGAATTCGACATTTATTACCCTTATGCTATTTCTGAACTAGTCTGAATCATGTGACAATAACATCATATTCCTGATTTCATTCAAATAGCTTTAGTGATTTATGACTCTAATAAATACCATAATCTGAATTAAATTTAAAATATAATTTTAATTTCTGGATATATTTTAATATTTTATTTACTTTCATTTAAGGAATAAAGAATTTATGAAAAATTTAAAATTCCGCATGTGTTGATTAGAATTTAGAACGCTTTAAGGGTAACGATATATTCAAGCGAATTCAATTTTACGTTTTATGAATGATATTTTAATATAATTATGAATATAGATCTTTACATCAACAAGCACAAATTTGAACTTTGAAAGTATATAAATTCTGAAATATTGGCTAACTCAAATCCTAATATTATCACACTACGCTAGATATTTTAATTTATTACCATTAGTAATCAATAAAACCTTATCACGAAATTCCCTTTCCGTTTTTTAACTGAACAAATTTTGTGAAAAAGTATGGATTGATAAATAAAGCAAAACTAAACTAGAGACGTAGCAGAGTTATATTTTTTAGAAAAAGAAGCTACAGTGAAAATCTGGTCTAAGCAGTGGATACAAATTAATTTAACTCTATATATGAGGATTTGTACCATGAAGAAGAGTTTCAATTACCAATTCTAAAGCGTACGAAAAACAACACATTTTTTTTTCAAAGCACAAGAAGATGGTGAAGCTATTTTTAATCAAGCATACAGTGGCTTTCTGTGGTATCACGCTTAACTACTGGTTTCCAAATAAGTTAATCACTTTTTTTTCATAATTTTTGATTGAACATATGAAATCATATTTAATCGTTTGGTTTTCAATTTTATTTTAAATCTATAAAATGTTTGAATTTTAAGGAATGTTGAATAAATTCTTTTGTCTTCGGAATCTAAAGAAATAAATTGCGATTTGATTTAAATACTTTAACGTCTCTCTACGCTTGTTGTTCGTAAATTTATTTTAACGAGGAACATACTACACATTTATTTACACTGAGGAAAAAAAAGCATGGTCAAAACTAACTGAATATGGTAAAATTAACCGCGTTTCTGGTTCTAAGAGAACACCAAAAAGCTCAGTAATATTTATCGAAGATTTTGATAATAATTTTGATAAAATGAACAATAAAATATGGTTTTATAATATTTGATAAAATTTGATAAACGTGGCAGAATTTAGTAATTTTATCATGACACCTTAGAGCCTGACATGAAAACCATTTATTCGATTTAATTTGCATTTCAATTTTGAAATTTTTTTTACTAAATGTGTGGTATTGAGAACTATAATTTTAAAACTCAGAATTTCCGGTAAACCATTGCCATATGAATGGGAAAAACTACCAAATGAATGGTTTAAATACTGACTTTTTAGGTTTTGTGAACCAGAATTGTGGGTTTTATCACCTTACAGAACGGTAATTTTGCCAGAATTGTTGTCTCCTTGTAGCTCATCAGTAAGACAGAATATAAGAAATGGGTCATTATTATTTTTAAAATATATAATTCATGATACGTTATTTCTGATAGAAGTTTTCTTCGAACCGTTTATAGAAGAACTTATCGTGTAACAAAATAAAAAAATATCCGACAAAAAAAATAATTTGAGCAAAGTACAAAACTAATGAGTGTTTCTTCTCAAAGCTTCATCATCAACGAACCATTTCCTACTGAAATTTAAAAGGTGGTTCATGAATTCCCACCTGCAAGCCAATTGAGATAGAAACTTGGCTTCGACTGATTAAAAACAAAACGAATCAAAGCTTGAGAAATGACGAAATGAGTTCTGAAATGATAATTCCAGAACAGCTGGTGCTGGGAAATTAACGAAGGATTTTTGCGTGTGTATGTGTGAAGTAAAGTGCAAAGCAATAGTTTCGCTTTTATCTTGGAATATTCTTCATCAAAATCATTCAACAAATTTATTAATTATAAATAAATACGTTTTTTATGAAATTCTATTATTGTTGCATTGTTTGTTAAATTAACACTTATAACAAGGAAAAGTAAATTAAATTACTACTTTAAGTATACGGAGAAAGGATAAAATTGTCGTATTATATGGAAACGACATTTCTTGTAAAAAACAAATTCTGATTAATAATACCAAAGTATACATTAAATAAACCATTCATTTGGTAATTTTTCCATTCATATGGTTCCGGTTTACTGTAAACTCTGGATTTTAAAATTATTGGTCTATTTACAGTATATCAGACTTTTATTGTATAACAGATTTACTGCATATCAGATTTTTTATTCCGATACATGTTCCTGTAAAAAGATATACTACGATAAAAAGTAGCGGCTTCCTGAGTACCGGTACTTTTTACCGTAAAGTGACCAGGAATTTTTTGTGTAGTGAGAGGAAAATATTTTGGTTAAATAACCTGTTGCATGAACATTTTTGTAGATTTAAAATATTGTGGGAGATATCTTCTATTAACAAATTGTGACAGCGAAAACTTCGTATGGGTCAGAGGAAACTCTAAACTATCGCAGTATTACAAAAAAATCTCTAATAAACAAATTCTGAAGGAAAACTTTCTTACGTTCAAAATATCGCTGAAAAAATCTATTTTAAGCAAATTGCCAAAGGAAAAATTACGGAAGAGAGAAAAAAACGGGATGATAACTTCTCTCGTAGATTATAGCTCTTATTCACAAAATATTGTATAGATGTATTATGGGGGATGAAAATTTACTTTAAACAGACCATGAAAGAAATAGGTATTAGTATTATTGAGGAATATTTGTATATGCGATATTTTGTCCTTGCGATATTCTATCCATAATAACTGCTCATTTTATATTAAAAAAATCCTATTACAGAAAAAAATAAAATCTAGTTTAAAATTCCCCACAATTATTATTAAAAGAAATTACTCACTTATATTTCATCTTGCTATTCATATCCATTTCCATGAAAAATGAATAGTAAAACTACATAGAATTATTCATCATTGTAAAAATGAAATATTTATTCAAACGTATAAACGTAAGTTTAGTATTCCTTCTTTTTACTTCTTTCTTCCTTCTCTATTCTTTCTCTAAACAAAGAAAAATGCAATACCTTGTTTTATAATACAGTCTGGTAGAAATGTTCAGAGAATTTAGGGATTTCATTCTGTTCAATAAATTTTTATTCAAGAAAAAACAAATAAATTATTTGCTCGACATAGGATTTTATTTGAAATAGTTAGCGAACCACAAATGTTTCGTGCATTAAGCAAACTTTGATCTTCTCAAATCAAACTATTACTCCTTTCTTTATAAACTATTATTCCGCAAACCAATTGATGTGTAATAAAGTCACGAAACATGTCGTTTAACAGGGAGATTTTTTTAAAACACGTATGCTTGACATCTGTTTAAGCTTTGCTTGATGTGTAATGTATTAATGTATGTTTTTGTCACGAAACATGTATGTACTGTAATGTACGTGTTAGTTAAATGGAACTTGTAATCTGTATGTTTAAGAATTATTTGGAGTAAAATTGTAGTTTAACATATAATGTTGTGTTAAGCAATCATCATTTCAAGTCAAGTGTAGTAGCTTAAAACTATTTATATATATATATATATATATAACAGTACTTGAANTGTGAAATCATGCGATCGTTGGTGCGAAAATTGTATACCTTACGATGAAAACTTGTAACTGTATACATATATAAGTATTTTATTTATCATTTCCGTGAAGTTAGCTGTTTATTTTAAATATTTGGAATTTTAAAGTTACAAAATATTATTTACTCACTGTTTAGAATATGTATTATTATTTATTCACTGTTTAGAATATGTAATATTATTTATTAACTGTTTAGAATATGTAATATTATTTATTCACTGCTTAGAATATGCAATATATGTATATAGTAGTCTTAAGTTGCAAAAAGTTTTGAAAAATTTATCTTTATTATTACTTTTAGATTTACATCTTGGCAATGGTTAGACAAGCGGTGCCTAATTTTTTTTTGTCTGTGGAACCCTAAATGGTTGACTTCCTTTTAGATAAACCCTAAAACGTAATGAATATATTTCATTAGCAATTAGGGTCGTGTTAATTAACGAAAGGCTATTAATTGTTGGAAAAATATGCAATAATATAGATTTCTTAAATTATTTTTAGTCTATTTGGTGAAAGAACGAAGAATTAAATTTTTTAATCATATCATTTTAGAAATATTAATCGTAAAATTGGGTTTTACGTCTCAGAGTTGAATTCACATGTCTGGAACGGTACTCAATTTAGTTCCTAATGCAATTAAAGTTCATGCGCAAACTGAAAAAGAATAAGAGGAAATATGGTTTCTTTTAAAATAAAAACAAAAAAGGAAGAAAATAAGCGTTGAGAATCATTATCAGAGAAAACTTTATCTTCATGGTTCGTTTATTTCTTATTCACTGCGAAATAATAATAAAATTATTTCTAAATATTACTTATCAAAATATTCTAAATACTTTTCTGAATATTTTTTTAATTATTCCTTCATTTTATTGATAATAGGAGAAAAAAATTTAATTTTTTTTTCTCTCCAAGCATTATTTTCGTAAAAATAACGGAAATAATAAATAAGCTATGAATTATTGAATATAAATTTAATTATAATTTTCAAAAATCATTTGGTTAAAAACGTTCTTAACTCTCAAAACCCCTTTTCTTCCACTGAACCCTAAGATTCTGCGAGATTCGTATGGGAACGGATTCAGATGGGAACCGCTGGGTTAGAATGCAATAGCTCTTCTCTTTGAGTTCGATTGTTCTTACTGATAGAAATTATTAAAAAAATGTAGAATATCTAATCTTTTGTTAATTATTTAACGTAATTGCTCTTATATTGAACCATAGATACGTATTAAGTATTCCGAAATTACCGGAAATGAAATGATTGGGACCCACGCAATAGAATCAGAAATAATTATTCAATGATGAAAAAACAAGATTCATAATCCAAATCTTTCAAATCATTATAGATATAAATCCTAATGAAAATTAAGCTAAAAAGAAACAGAAAACTAATTTTGAGGATATTATTTCTACCTTTGCTGAGAAAAACCTCAATAATGATTCATTGGAACTCGATAATACATTAGTTTAATTCAAGTTTACATAATAATTAGCAATTTCTCTAAACATCATTTTCCACAAATAATTTATTACATTTGGATTAATACAAATTATCATCATATTTTAAAATTTTTAATCGACTTCACCAACTAAATTTTGTTGTACAAGTGTCTTTAAATTTGCTACATCAGATTCCTCGTTTTTATTAATATTTAACTGATTGTTTTTCATATACGTATACATGAATAAATATTAGTTAAGGCTAAACAAACCAATTTTAATAGAAAGTATTGATATTATGCATGTATTAAAAATTCCCTATTATACCTTCATCAAATAAATATTATTTGAAATATTATTCCATGTCAGAAATGTTGATTTTTTTTACATCATTTTTAAAACTCAAGTGACGTTTTGTGACTTTATCGGGTTTCAAAATATTTTTTATGCAACTTAACTTAAAAAGGGATAAGAAGGAATATATTTTTTCTTAGATAAACATGTCAAGATTATGTAAGAACTGTCTAAAAAGTTAAAAAGTTTGTGCATTTTTTGGTATTCATAAAATTGATATTTGATTTTACCTTGTGAAATATTCTTTATTTACATTGTTAAAATTTTTTATTGAGTTAAATTATAATATCGTTCAAGTTTGCTATATCCTTATATAGTGTAACTTGAACTATATTATCATAGAACTTCTTAAATTTGACGCTGCCTTCTGTGAGTTTTTCAATCAGTACTACTTTTATTTACCTAAAAAAGAATCTTTAGCTTTTCGAATAATCATTTTATTTTAATTTTCGGTGATGAACAACCAACCCATTTTTGACTTAGCGAATATTAATGCATACTCCATAGCCTAGAAATTTTGAACCCAACCGAGAAGACGACAGCTCCCGAATCGATTTTTGAACAAATTAGCCTTCAAGGAGGATGTTTTTGGTGGAATTAAGTTACATTTGCGTTACATAATGAGAAGAACATCGAACTCTCCTGGTTAGTGGGACGGGAAGGGGATTTTATCCAATGATACGCCATAGCAGGGATCCGAACTTGGAACCACGCATTACGAGGCGAAGCGTGTATTTTCTGAGCCACCAGGACTCTCCAATAAATATTGAGAACAATTGCATTTAAAAAATACCAGCATTACTATATTTTATGATAAAACAGTACATTTTGAGCCTGCTGGTATTCAATTTCCCGTTAAAATATTTAGAAAACGTTTAATATAATACGCATGCACACTAATCAACAAACGATAAAATTCCTGTCATCGAATTGCTGTGCGATTCTCAAACCCTATAATATGCTCTAGTTTCTCTACTTAAGGTAACATAGTAATTATAATTGATGTTTTAGCTGTTTAAACATATATTAATATTATTACATTTCTTTATAATGAAAATACTTATACATCAGCATTTTTATTGCTGTGACGAATTGTGATATAATTAAATGTACAGTCCGTAAAATAAAAACGGACCACCCTGAATAACTTTTTATCTAATGCTCAGATCGTAACGTCTCAGGACTCAATCTTAATGATTCTAGGATAGGGGTGGCGAACCTTTACGCACCAACGTGCCATTTTTTCTAAGAAAATGTTTAATGAGATCATAGACGTGCCGTCAAAAAATTTTGACTTCGTGATTTTTGGGAAAATGATGATACAAAATAGTATCAACTCAAAACTATTTATTTAATATGAAAAAAAAAAAACATTTTGCAATGTCTCGGTTATACGCGTAGTTCAACTTTAAGTAACATCAGTGTGACTTCTTTTGTTGCAGATAAGATGACAAATAACTTATGTTAGGTTGCAAGATGTTAGTTTAAGCAGGACTGCTAATTTTTTTTTTTTGCTAGTCATTTATTGTTAGCTTGTTTTTTATGGTAAATAATTATTTTTTGACATTAATTGTTAATTCTTTTGCCAATAATTGCCTATTTTATTTTTTTCTTTGTGAATTTTAATTTAATTGTTAATAGACTTCATAGTGAACTTTGTGATCGGTGACGTGCCCAAAATATTGTGTCTCGTGCCATAAATGGCACGCGTGCCATTGGTTCGCCATCCCTGTTCTAGGAGGTGACCTCAAGTATGCTAATTAATTTATACAGACGATTTTTTAAGTTATGAAATCAGACTTAAAAACATAATTCGAATAAACGTACTTTTCTCAACAAACTCGGTTTTCTTATCCCCAATTATGGAAACTATGGTCGTAATAGTTTGGTCAGGAGAATGTCTAAAGTTTGAACCCCTTTATGTTAGTTTTATTTTATGCGTATTTTGCCATAGTTCAAAAACTTTTTATGAGAGTGGAAAAACTTTTGAACGCAATTCTAAAATTTCCTTTACCTAAAGATAACTTCATGCAAAAAAAAAAAAAATTTTGGAAAATATTTAGAATTTTTAGTATTTTATTTAATAGTAGGGGGAAAATTTGAATTGTAGCGTTTTCAAATTCTTACATCATTTTAAAGAATGAAATTGTGCATGGTAAAATACAAAATTTTAGAGAAATTGGTTGAATAGTTTCTTAGAAATAGAATTTTAAAAATTCGTACTTTAAAAATTCTATTTTCAGGAACTATTCGGCCGATTTTACTCGAACTTTGTATTTGGCCATATAAAATTACATTATTTAAAATGGTGCGAAAATTGTATACCTTACGATGAAAACTTGTAACTGTATACCCCTAGTACTTTGGGAGTCGGAAATCCGAATTCGTCGGGAAACAAAAGGTATTTTTATTCAGAGAAAGCACGTTTTCGTTTTTGATTTCAGTAATTTAAAATATTGTCTGCACTAAATAATTAGCCATTTTTGAATGTTACTCACTCAAACTATTGAGTCCTAGAACGTGAAGAACCGATCATTAGATCAAAGGTTATTCAGGTTAGTCGGTTTTTTATTCTGATCACTGTACTGAAAAGAACAATAAATTTATTAAACATTCAGAGGAAACTTTACAGTGTGGTAATATAACAAAGCCAGAATTAATGAATTAAGGACAATGAAGTTTTCCGATTTTTTTCCCTGTTATTTTAAATATTAAATAAATTATTGAAGTATAATAAGAAAAAAATGCATACATGAATCTGTAATGTACTTTATATAAAATAATAAAATCATTTAAAATGTAATGAAAAATTCTTAGTTTTCAAATTAAATATGAAAACATTATTGTATAGAAATCAATGAATAAGTCTTAGCATTACCACACTATAAACATCATATCATTTACTTTATTGGCTTTTTAAACAACTGCGACTTAAATATAATGCGGCTTTCATTGCTGATTATTTAAAAAAAGGTCGATATATTGATTTTTAATTCATCATTTCCACAAAGATTTCTAAGATTGTTGAGTTGGAACATTCATATTTTGTATTCATGAGAGTGCAATGGAGTTTTTATAGAAAAAAAATGCAATGGTTTTTTTTAAATTAAAAACTTACAGTATTGTAGAAAACAATTATATCTGAACATGCTTTACTTTATTTTTTTCTGATCTTGTAGCAACATTAGGATGTATTTTCTTTTATTTAATATAAATTACTTGCAGACCTCAATGTATTTTAAATTATTTCTCAGTGGTTTTAATTAAAACTAAACCAACAGAAATTTTAAATTCTTCTTTTAATTAAACCTTATCCTTGGAACTTTTGAGAAATATATTCAAACTTTATGTTCCTTTGTAAATTAAATTTTTTATAGAAATGTTTTTTTGTATCTAGTGAAAAGAACTAATGAGAAGAATATTAAATATAAAATTTATAAAACACAATATTAAAATAGTTTGAATATTTCAAATTAATAAGAAAGCTCTTATTCTATCGTATTTGTTAAACATCTAAAATATACAATTTAAAGCATAGATCATACGTCAATTTTATTTATGTAATAATAAGTTATTAAGATGCTTTAAAAATCAAATTACAACAATTATTGCAATATCTAATTTATATGTAATGTGTAATGTAATTTGCAATGTAGTACTGTGCGCAGAACAATATACGGACCAACCAGAATAACTTTTGATTTCATGATTGGGTCTTTGCGTTCTAGGACTCAATTTTAATGGTTTCTAATGAGCGAATTTTAAAAATTGATTTGTAAAATTTGATTTTTCAGGAACTATTTAACCGATTTCTCTAAAATTTCGTATTTTGCCATGTAAAACTGCTTTTTTTTCAAATGATTTTTTAAAAAAAATTTATATCCTAAAATTCAAAATCTTTTTTACTATAATTAAAAAAAAATAATAAATATTTACTAAATGTTTCAATTCGCATGGATTATAATTGCGTGTAAAATTTTTAAATTCGCTTAAAAAGTTCTCGAAATATGGTGAAATACGCAAAAAAATAAAATTAACATTAAGAGGTTTAACCTTTGGACCGCTCTCCTGACCAAACTATCGGGACCATATTTCCCAGAATTTGGACACCCCCTATGTTTTGGTGGTCGAAAATAATAATCCAATGAAAAAATATTTATATTTATTCAGAGTAAGTGCGTTTTCGTGTCTGTCGTAACTTAAAATATTGTCTGCACTGATTAATTAGCATATTTGTAGTCACCACCTCAAACCTTTAACATTGAGACCATGAAAATGAAGAACCTATCATTAGCTTAAAAGTTATTCAGAGTTATTCCTTTTTTTTATTTTACGCACTGTGCCAGCATGAATAAACGATTACTTATGAAACTTTTTTCGAATGGTTGGTCGGATTTTCATTCTGTGAAATGTGATGGTAAAATCCCAAAAGGATTTCTTAAATTACGAAGAACAATTAAATGTAAATTGGCGGAATATACTTATTTTATCACAAAAACGCACTTCTTCTAAAAATAACACATCATGTTCTTATTGCATTCGTTTAACCGTGCACAAATATTCCCAGAAACTATATTTTTATAAAATTTTGATAGTTAAATTTAGTCTGCAAGCATAAATGAAAATTGGGCATCAAAAGTAAAATGTCACCGATTTTTGGTACTGATAGAAAAAATTCAAAACGCATCACTTGGGAGTCTTACGGCGTTGAAGTTATCGCAGTTTAGCTTCTGAACTCGTACAATGAACTGAATATGATCCGGAATTTAGAAAATAAATGAAAACTGGTAGCAAGATTTTCTAAGTTGTTTATTGAGTAAACATATCAAAAAGCGTGGTGAAGTAAATTTGACGCCAAATTTGTAAAATAAATGAAAAGTTAAAGTAATATTTCCTTTTTTTATGTAAACACTAGAAAAAAAATTTTTTTTTACTATTACATAAACTATTTTGATTTATTAGGAGGAGGAGTCTTACCGAAACAAATATACGTAAAGCTTCTTTTGTTGTCTTAATAGAAATATGTTTTCTGGGGACAAATATTAAATTTATCACTATTCCTTCCTTATACCATTAAGATTATACATGATTCAGATCTTTTCTTAAAAAATAGTAGCACAATTATTTCTTCATCATTTTTTATCTTGTCGAAATGAATGTCAGTTACCAACACATTACATAAATATTTAAATGCTTTTAATTTGAATCTGTAATCATAGATTTATAAATTTTTAAAAATTTATTGATAAACATAATAAATGTTTACATAACACACATTAATACAGAATCATTATTTTCATAATAGCACTTTCTACATTTAAACTTAATAATTCGAGCTATAAAGACAATTTTTTGCGTGCAAAATGTTTTTTTTTTTTTTTTGAAGAATTTCATTTACTTGTTACTGTTGAGTCTCCTTTTACAGAACAGGCAGTATTTTTATTATAATGTTAAGTAGTGACATGTTTTCATTATTCCAATTTATATTGGTTAAGCAAATCATTTGTAATAACCTGAAAATATGTATAATGAAAATGATTGTATGGATGTGAAATCATGCGATCGTTCTTTCTATTTAATTTCACGTATATTCCAATGCTTAGCTTAAATGTAACCATATAACAAATTTTAAGGGGGAGCTTTTTTTACATGATTTCAGTATGTAAATTCAAGCGTTTATGTATGAAATACAATGGTAATTATAGTTTTTTTATTATTTTATGTTACAAATTGGAATAAAAATATATCGTCCATGATAACTTCTCTTTTTTTCCCGAAATATTTTAATAAAATTGCTTATTTATTTGAGTTATTTTATGAGTGCTACACCCATATTTAGCGTTAGTTCTTTTATTTTAGTATTATTCTTATTCTAAATTTTTACTTACAAAAGTTTAAGCATCCTATTACCCTCTTGAAATGTGCCTGATTTTAATTTAGAGCATTGATATAACATGTGATCTATGATACACTGTTGTTTTTCAAAGAAGACTCTTAAGACTCTTAAAATAAACAAATTTCTAAAGACTAAGTGAAAGCTATAATAGCATTATTATGAGCACCTTTTAGAGTGTTGAATGCTCTGGGGGAGAAGAAAGATTTTATTTCCAGAACTATTAAAGGTATAATGTGATTTCTTCAGTGCAAGAAGATATGGCAGACCATGGTCTATTTGGATGAAAAGGAACAGTAAAAAGGAAATAGGGAGGCGAACGACGGAACGGAAAAAGCTAGGCAAAGAGCTCAAAATATCGAGGGGATCAATGTTAAACCTTGAGAAAAAGCTTATAGAAAGAGCAAAATTCATGGACTTTCAAACTCTGTTAAGATGAAAAGAAGGCAGATAGTGAAAGAAATTCTTGCATGCTGAGTATGACTTTGCATTTTTAAACGAGAAGTTATTAGTTTTACGGCAAAGTCTCAACCTCCAAAATGATAGAATGAGGTTAATTTCTGCTGATAACATCCCTGAGAGGCAGTTTTTATGTTCCACGATATCGAAATGTTTCGTCTGGGAGAGCTTAGGGGACAATTTCAAAAAAATACAAGCTCTCGTTAGTTTTCATTGAAAATGGTTTAAAAACCATTGTCCAATAATATAAAACTAAGGTTGTGGGAAAAGTCTTGCTTCCTAGTATCCAGAGTATATATGGAGGGAATATTTCTGCTTCCAAAAAGACGGTACAAGCATTTAGTTGACATTTTTTGACGAAGAATTGAATCGCCTCCTAACATAAAATAAAAAATATCCAGAATGTCATTTTATTTTGCTTTACTTTCTGCATAATGTTACCTACCCATTTGTGTTTTATCGCCATTGAAAAACAGTTAAGTTTTCATTTAAAACGAGAAAACATTCCCTTTTATGTTGTTGAAATCTTATTTTTTATTGACCATTAAAGAAATCAAAACTTTTTGGGAAAAAAAACTTAAAGGAGAGCGTAAACATTCAAAACACAATAGAATGCACTCAAAAATTTAAAAAATAATCATTCAAAACAAATATAATTATTATTGAATTTAAAACTTTTTTTTACCCTCAAAATTATATTTTTATACTCTGCTTACACTGAGAAATGAAGTACGCTCAAAACTACCAGAATCTAGCAAAATTCACCATGTTTCTAGCTCTGAGGGGAACACCAAAAATCTTGGGAGTTTCCACCAAATCAATTTTGGTAAAACAAACAATGAAATATGGTAATAATGTGTGATAAAATTGGGTAAAAGTAAAAAGATTTTGTAATTTAATTATGAATCACGTTACCATGCGTGGCATAAAGACTATTTATTCGGTGAAATTTACTTATCAGTTTTGTATTTTTTACTAAGTGTATGAACAATAAGTTTGAAAACTAGATTTTTTCCCCATATATTTTGCTTATAAATGAAAACTTTTATAAAAACATTAAAAGAGGGTTTTCTTTTCTGTTAAAGATTATTTGCAATAATGCAATAACTAGTTATTATAATTATTTGAAATAACAAGCAATCACAATTACTAAATAAAGCCAAACATAAAAATAAATTAAAAAGATTTACATTTTGATTAACGTGGCATCCATAGCGAAACTAGAAATCGTAATATTTAGTTCTATTTAATATTATTGAATGATGAAAATTTCAAAAAAGTTCAACTTAGAAAAAGAGAAATTATAACATCGGGAGCACATTTTGTCATACTTTTAAATTAAAATATTTCTAAAATATTTTAATTTTAAGTATAAAATGGTGCCATACTTTTTTGACCGTAAGTACTTGCAAAAATACTCGCGAAATTTTTTATTCCAAATTTTATTTTTCTATTTACGAAAACACGTTTCAAGTTATAACTTTCAAATTGATATTTTTCTAAAATTATAGCACTGATCAGTACTTTTACGGCCGTAAACTGAGAGAAATTGTATTTGAAAAACGCAATTTTTTTTTCTATTGTTTGTTTTAATTTTTTTTGCCTTTAGTTTTTTATTTTTAACTTACGAGAATGAGAGTTGAATAAATAAACTCTTAGTTGATATTTTACTTAATATTTTAAAATTATGTATTTAATATAACTTTATTAAATCTTTAACTATAAATTTATTTCTATCTTTAAAGATGGAAATAAAATTTGATTGACATTAATAGTAGATAATATTTTATTTAGAAAAAAAACATAATCATAAAACTTTGGAAAATCTTTTGATCTGGAAAAAACCTTAAAATTGACGACAAAATATTGTTGACTTGTCTTCACAATTGTCAGAAACTAAAGGACAAAGGTTTTTTAAAAACACAAAACCTTATTACAAAGAATGATTTCCATTGAAATGTAAATAGAAAAATTCGAAAGATGTTTTTTTTTCTTCATAAAAAAGAAAATATTCTGTCAATTTCTGTGAATTAGGCTGTCAGTTGTTTGTTATGGACTTTATTTATTCAGAGAAAGGACGAATTCCCATACCAACACCTAACCAAATTGAAGTGAGAAATTATTTGGCGTTTACAATTTTTCACTGAAGATATGTACTTAAAATTTCAATAACAATAAAATACCACTTTAAATACATTTTTAATTTTTACCGATTGTTCTTTTACTATCACTGTATCATTCTTAATCTATGAGAATACAACTTTTTTGATAGAAAAATGTGATACCAAAAATCGCTAAGAACATTTATAAGAAAAATATAGACTTATAATTTTTTTTTTAAATTACTATCGATCAAAAATATTATTGTGTACATTGTTCGATATTTTAATTAAAATTACATTTATTATGCAGATACGACTGTAATTTTGTTATAATAGTAATACTAAATAAGTTCACTTAAAATCATTTTTAAAAATACCGTATGAGAAGCTTTTAATTTTTTTTGCAATTTATACTTATAACTATAACTGCATCGCTCTAAATCTATTGTTTACATTTTTTTAAAAATAAAAAGGGTAGGATTTTACACAAATTGCTATTTAAATTAATTGAAAAAATAGTGCAATAAACTTCGATAAATTTCTCATTTTTCTAAACTTTTGATCGGAAATTTGAATTTTTTCTGTTGCTTTTGTTGTTTATAATGACATTTGAACAAACCAAGTTTGATAGACATTTGCATTTTTGCGAATTAAGTTATAAAAGTGCGCCTTTCATTTGACAATAGAGCACCGCAAGGTTGAAAATATATCCCTTTTTATGTAGGTTGCTTAGTATTTTTAAGGAAAAAAAATTGTAAGGGATTCTATATATCCTGCGTTAGAAAATAGAACTTTTTGTATGCATAAGATTATTTTTTCATATTTGGGATATTCTTATCATAATATTATTCTTCACTATCAAATTTAAAAATGCATTAGATATACGAACAAAGTTTTTTTTCTTAAAAAAACTTTATTCTGACTAAGGATTTGAAAATGAAGTTTTAAGTAGGCAAAGATTAAAATTACATATAACTTTCCGACAACGATGCTATAAATTCAAATATACTCTTTTTTATTTAATTTCTTAAACGTTGTTGAACAGCTGACCCAATTTTGAGTTTACGAATACTAATGTTCAACTCCATAGCCATGTAATTTTGAACCCAATCCGGAGGACAAGAGAGCTCTTAGATCAAGTATTGGGAGAAATTTGCTTTCGTGAGGAGGACTTTTAGATGGAAAACACGCATCTTCGTCACATGGAGGAGAATATCACGAAAATATTTCACGGTTAGTCTGAAAACAAGGTGATCCGTCAACCACTGATCCATCTATTATCCGATATTTTACGTCAGTAGTGTGGTCGATGCAATCCGGGGGCGGAGTTCGTTTCGACCAGCCATCGCTGGGATTCGAATCCTGGTCACCTCTTTGGGAGACAAGTGCTCTCTCTCCAGAGCCGCCGAGGCTCAAATATATGCCGATTATTTTACCAAAAGTCAGCGATAACTATTATTTATAATATTTAATATAAAGTATTACAACACACACCTTTTTTTTACTCTTTTTAATGCATTATTTTGTATGGATACTTATATATTTACTTATTATTTATCTTATCAGTTTAAAAAGAAATTTTTGATACTTATTATGTACTGGCATTAAATGAATATCGAACCGTATTACAGCATTTCAGTAATGTATATATTTATCGAATTATGCATAAGTAATAAGTACTGAATCCCCCAAAGTGCTATAAACAGACGTGTGAACTGCATAAAATAACGTTTACTTTTACTCGTAATACGTGACCAAGCTCCTTGTGAGAAGATTATTTCCTTGTTTGTTGAAAGTTTCCACTTTACAAATATTTTATTCTCCTTTCTATAGAAGTGTACGCAGCAAAGAAGATGTTATTTAGAAATTATTCAGTACGTTCTTAATTTGTAATTCATGTCTGAACAACTTTTATATTTGATTTAATATCTTAGATCAATGAAAAAAAGTTACATATAATTTTTTTGTGAATTTTAGTAATAAATAATTAATAATGAATTATTAACGATATATAATAATAGAAATAATATATAAATAAATTAAAAATAATAATTAATAAATGTAAATAAAATAATTTATATACTAAAATGTTTTTATCTTGTTACGATTAATTTTGATAATTAAGTATAATATTAAGTTAGGTAGGTACTTCATTTACATCTCACTAGAGCTGCACAATGGACTATTGGCGACGGCTTGGAAAACATCCATGAGGATGATGCAAAGACATGCCAATACAATTTTGATCCTCAGCAGAGCAGCTAGAAGATCTGCACGTGAATTAGAGCCCTTTACAATAGAACAGTTTAACAAGGACTGATACCGCACACCCTCGGTCCCAAAACAGTATGATCAAAGTAGTCATCAACCCGCTTACTGACCGCAGGCAGAGATGCCTGAATTTGGTGTTCTACTGAGAATTATGTCTTTACGATCAGTCCACTGCAGGTCTTTTAAATTAGACTTCCTCAAAAATGCTCATTTTATTAATAAATTGTGCAATTATTGCATTCAAAATGTATCTGGTGAAGAATATTACAAGTTTAAGAAGATGTTATTGTGAACTGTATTAAAAAATAAATACTCAAAATGCACCGAAACGTTCTCTGTTCTTTTAATCCTTTTTTAAATTATTAGGCTTTGAATTTTTTTAATATTTTATTACTCACTATAAGACAAAATTGTATGAAAAGTTTTCAGCTTAAGCCATTTTTCGGAAAATGCCCCAAAAATGTAACGAAAAGCTTATGTGAGGACAAAAATTTTCTTAAAAGCTTAATGCAACTTTTCGGTTATACAAATCACAGGATTATCGATTATACATCAAAATATGAAGAGAGAACCAGCACTCACACTGTAAAAAATTCCGAATCAAATTCCGGTTAAAAGTACAGGCTCTCAAGGTGTCCATTTTTACGGTATCCAATTTTACGAACAAAAACTCTTATACAGTCCTTTACAGTAAAATATATTGTAAAATATGTCACCGATATCAATGTATAAAATTTAAATTGCTAGTAATAACTTTAGTTATAAAGTGCTGTTTAAAATGTGCAGATATTAAATTTCCAAAACAATTCTTCACTATTTATTAAAAATAATTTGAAATCAATATCTACACATCAGAATATTATCTGTTTAAAATTTAATTTTTCAAATATAACAAACTAGCGCTGAAGCGTGACTTCAAATTGCTTAAATTTTAATTTTGTATTACTTAAATTTGTCAGATTAAGGTGGTTGTAGATTCAAATTCATTTGACGTTTTCAAAGTTTCATTAGTTTAAACAGGAAATTTCCTTCTAACCTTATTTAAAAAAATTTCTGTAACTTTTCAAAGTATAGAAGGAAATTGTTTGTTCAAAAAATGCTAGGCAAATTATTTGATAATATGAATTTTCGATAACAGTGAAGGGATTCATTCGATGGTACGATCTTTACCTTTATAGGTATGTTGTGGGCATTCTTTGGATTCAGTAAGATAGTTTACTCTTAATTTGTGAGATAACTAGTTTTTCTTTATTTCATAGGCTTTATATATCACCAGCATTTTTTTGAAAAAAGCAACGCATTAGATCGGAGCTATTTCCATTAGTTTTCTGCAATGAAAAATTACGGTGAATAAAATTTAAATTTCAAGAACCAAAGAGATACATGTAGGAGTAGAAAATTTCTAGTACCGGACCAAATGGAAAAGTACAATGCCCACGTTTTACTTTCACTAAATTATGTAAAATAAATTCTAAATTATCTAATAGTTAGCTTTAAAAGTTTCTAATTTTTAACTGATCATAAAAACGAATTAAAACTTTGAGGGGCCAGCTATAATCTAAAAATTTCTTTTTACTGTAACTTAGTCTTAATCACTGCTACAGATCTATCGTTCCCCGACCAATCCTTAGATCAATATACGTTTTTACAGGAATAAGTTTCATCTTTATCCGGTTTATTCTGGTTGAAAATACTTGTCAAATAATCGCGAAATAAATTTTTTAGAACTGCAAAGTTTAGATTTTGTAGAATTTCCTCTTTATCTTTAAATAAATTGATAATAGTCGAAGCGCAAAAATGATCTGTTGGTTAATAAAAATTGTCTGATTTAAATGAAAATATTCAGATTTGAGCTAAAAGTATACAAAAGATTCTATGTCGCAACAACGGGACTTTGACTATCATTGGTAATTAACATATTTCCAGAAATTTATATTGAAATAATGGGGAAATTGAATCTGATCTAACCAGACTATGCGCTTCTCGTAGAATGATATTCACGAAAGTCTATGTAAGTTGTAGTTTAATCGCGATTGAACAGTTAACTCTTGGCACTTGCGTTAGCCGGCAACGCAGTATTTTTAAACCACCTACGTTCGAACTATGTTACAAGAAATTCTCCGGAAGCAACTTTTGAAATATGGGAGCACTGCTCAAACATCAGAAAAAAGCGTGCAGGTAAGAATCGAAAGTTTTCGATACTTCCGAGAGGAAGGGTTACGAAGAGGGAGTGGTAGACGATCGTTCTGCTTTCTGTCTGCGTTCCACTCGTTCAGCCGTTTCGGGACTCTTCAGTTTATTCCTGCAGGCCTCTGTTGTGAAGCAGTGTCCTCATACTAGGTAAAGTGCTTATGATAAATTTCAGAATTCGCAATATTTCCCCATTAGTGCAGTCATAACTATCCTTTGGTAACTTAACTCTCTTTGAAAGAGCCGTGAAGTTAAACTATGATTAACTCGATGAGCAAGTGATCATGCTTATTTGGTTTGAAACCATGATCATTACGAATTCAAGGATTTAATTTTTCGTGACACCAGTGCGGGCTAGTTTCAAAGATATTTACCATAATTTTTACTCAAACTCTAGTGAACTTATTAGTACGAAATAAAAAGATTGAAAAATTCCACGTATCGATAATGGGATAGGTTGATCGTTTTTAAAGGCAATGGTCGTTAGGAAGGATATTTTTATGAATTCAAAAAGTAAAATTTCTGCCATGTTGATAACTATTTGAAATATTTAAAAGTGCTAATTACTTAGTATAATTCTCTTGTTTCGAAAATTCAAGTTGAAAATACTCATACAGTTAAAATTTCGCTTGTTAGAAAAAGGTTTCCTCTTAAATCTACTATTACGAGGATTGTCCGAGTTTTCGTTTGTGCGCACTAGTTGCTCAAAATCAGTTTTAGTGTATTTAAATGGGAAATCTTTCTTTTCCGTTCTGAATAAATTCAAATTTTGAAACCATAAAAATGCACCTTAAATTGTGGATATTTTCGATTTTATTAAAATATAACATGTGCAATATACAATCGATGCAAATGCAAATTCAATTAAGTCTTAATCTATTAAATCAGAACGTGGACTAAATTTATAACAACCTGAAAGTGACGGCTTTTCTAGCAGATATGAATTCAACCCTATGCAGCGAACTTTGGGTAGTCATTATGAACTAAGAAATTTAGTCTCTGTAAAGAATTAAGATTAATCCTATATTTCAGGCTATTAAGCCTAAAATTCCCTTGGATCAAAATCTTTAACCAAATCTTCTTCTTACTGAAGCAAATCTTAATTTATCTGATCGAAATTTTAAACCCAACTGTTTTTGTACGCAAGTTTTACTAAGCCACTAAGATCACAATCTAATCTTATATATACTGTTCAAGTACATAATATTTAAATATTGTTATAAAAATAAGAATTTTATCGAAATTTAGTGTACAATTATATGCGATAAGAATTACGGGTAAGAACGCGTACGGTAATAACATTCTGTATAAAACTAATCTCTTAATTTTCAGAAACTCGCTTAAATTTATTTTTTAAATCTGTCTTGCACTTATAGGTTGTTGTTTTTTTAACGTTTAAGCAGAAAGTTAAAAGCATTGAAAAGCAAAATCTTATTAAATGACAGTTCCAGTAATAGGTAAATTATACATTTTACTTAATTATACTTCGATTGTACTTAATGCATATTTTAAATGCTTATATACCTTAATGCTAAGCTAAAATTATACTTAAGAGTTAATTATACTTTTAAAATGTGCACGTAGATTATTTGATACAAAATTTAAAGACAAACTGTCAATAATGTCCTTAAATATTTATCAAAAAGTGGAACTTTTCCAAAGAAATCCTAAATTTTAAATTAGAGAAGATTGACAGATTATCTTATTGAAATTATACATTTACCCACTTTCATTGATTGATTTAATTTAAACTGTTCCTTACCTCAGGTTATTTTACATTGGGTAGGCAAGGGAATGGTAAAAACAATTACGAAATATATTTTAAATATTCAAATATTACCAGAGTTAAAATATTAAGCTATCGGTTATGCGCAACTTTAGGTTAAAATGGACAGATTAAAAAAAAATAAGCTGCTTTAAGATCAACAAAAATTCGGAGTATACTCGCGTAATTAAAGTCGAAGCATTTTACAGGACTTAAAAAAACATCGTAAAATTCCGTCCAAAAAAATTAAATTTTTAATGTTTCTGCAACTCGCTGACATAAACTGAAGTCGACGCGATACGGGGACTTTTACCTGCTATAAAAACTTGCATGTATGAACCGGAAGTTTCGTCATTGCCGGGAGAATGTGGGGCAAGAACTGGAAGTCGTAGACGGCCTTTCTGCTTCCTTTTCTTGTTTCACGTTTTTTCAGCACCTTCGGAACTTCTCAATTCATTCATGCAAGCTTCTGTAGTAAAGATGTATATCCTCATATTGTGTAGAAAGCTTCTGGTAACTCTGTAACTTCTGGTAACTCTGGTAGCTCTGGTAACTCTGGTAACTTCTAGAAACTGAGGAGAACACGGGAATATTAGTTCTCAATTATACTTTCATAGAAAATATTTCATAATCTTAAATATTGCTTCAGTTACAGTTTTAAGTCTTATGATTTTAAATAAAATGTTAAATTTAGCGTAAGAGATGTTAATTAAACTCTTTAATCTTTAAATTTCAGCTTAAAAATTTTAATGTTGGAATAGAGTATATTGTTAATAAAGCAAAATTAAATACCAAATTACGTAATGGCAAATTTTCAGGTCCAAGCTCGTATAAAATGCTTTGGATTTAGCAATTTATTCATACTTAACGAGTTTTTAAAACTTGAAAAGATTTAACATAAGAAAGTTTTTTTTAACCACACCTGGAGTCTATAATTGAGAATTTATAATATCTTCATATTTAAAATATATTAATTCAGCTCTTGTAACCTGTAATATTGATTAGAAGCTATTTAGTTGATTGCATTTTTTGTGAAAAATCTTAAATTATATGCATTTACGACAGATTTTGCTCAAACTTTGTTTCCTGAAACTTTTTACTGAACTAAACAATTTTGAAATTATGTATTCATTATTTATCTACTATTGTGAAGTAATTCATTAGCCCAGATGCAAAACCTTTGAGCTAATGTCTTAAAGTAAGAACAATTTTTACAAAATTTGTAAACTAAAATTTTTAATTTGATAAATAAATTAATTCAAATTTAGCGAATATTCATATCCAAAAAATTAATACCATATATTTAAACATTTCAAATTACCAGTTCTTAAACTAACAGCACTTGGACATTCGTAAAAAAAATTAACTGTTATTGTTCTTTTCCTGTACATCCGTTATAACAATGCTAATTTTAAGCAAATATTAAACTGTCTCCTGTATTTAATTAAAATTGTATTTTATTAAATGCCAAACGGCTCCTGTAATTGTCACACTACTCCTATGAATGTCTTGAATAAACTTGTAATTTTTGTAATTTTGTTTGGTAAAATTTATACGGTGTATTGCTCAATATTTTTCATTAGACATTTAAATATCACCCAAGCGTGTATTAGAAAATTTTGGACTCTCCCCATTTTCTACCAAAATAAGAATCACAAATCCAACCTCTCCATGCTTAAATAAGTGTCTAAAAGTTTCGGATTAAATTCAAAAACGTTGCAGAAAATAAGTTAGTAAAATAAGCTTGCTACCGAACCATAATTAGAAAAGAAAAGAAAATAGATTTTTTTTTCGATTGAAAAAGTTATTCGGAGACTTTCCTGAAACTTACAATTTTTAAACTTTCCTGAACAATAGCTTAACCTTTAAGAATTTTCTCTACCATTTTTCATGACGTTTAATTTTATGAAATTTAATTTTTATAACATTTTTTGTTCCAAAAGATTTATCAGTGAGAAGCTTAACTTCTTCATTATAACAAGTTTTTTTTAAGGTTGGAAAGGCTTTTAATGATTGTGAAACGTCTCTGAAAAAACTTGCTGGAAAGTTTCGAAAAACTTTTTGCGCACAGAACATTTTAAATTTTCTTGTATCAAAACAAATTGTATAAAATGTTTAAATTCATTTTTTAAAGTTTCATGTTTAATATTCTTTATCCTAAAGTGGTTAAAAATCTTTCCCTTTGATAATCCTACAAATATTATTCTACTCATTCGCCCTAAATTTTATCACTTGAACATTTTGCACTTAAGAAATTTTTTTTCACCTCAAGAGTTTTGAAAATATGGTTTTAATGCGTTACTCAAATGTTGCTTACTTCTCTCCCTTGTCAGCAAAAACAATAAAATCAAAATCCCCGTTTGATGCACTCTTAATATTTGAATGACCACTTATGCATTTGAACAATACACGCAATTAAAAAAATTAAACTTCTTTAATGCAGTCTTTAAGAAAGTTTAATAAAACCTTGCATTTAGTGTTTATATTTTACAACACACATGCGAAAAAAGTTTGGGATATCCTGCTGTTTAGTACATTCTATCATTAAATTGTATGCTCAATTTATAGCGGATGCTTAAACTCTAATGCATTTGAGTATTGCACACAATCCAACGAAAATGTTAAGAAATGTAAAAGTAAGAAATTGGAAAAGTCTTGTTACATACTGTTAAATATTTTTACAATATATCGTAATGCACATTGTTAATTCAAATAATGATCATCGATAGTAATAGGTGTCGTATGCGAAAATATCGAGAGCTCTTAGATAATTTAAATCTTACCATCCGATCATTTTAGTCTTTTTATCATTTAAATTATATCAAACGATAAATATTGAATACGATACAGAGTCTTGGATTTTATTTGGGCAGCGAAAATGATGACCCATGTAAAAATGATAGAAATTAAATTGATCTATTTCGTTAAATAGGAAATCTTCCTTTTTATTTTCTGACGATACATCGTATTACTAAAATTAGAATTTTATCGGTAATAGGAACCGATGTTCGTGTCGGTGATAAATTGGAAAAGCGGTCATTAATACACTGTTATTATAATCGATAAATACCCATAAAAATGATTGTTAATTATTATATTTAAACTTATTGTTCTAATTTTATTTTAACTTAATTTTATTTTAATTTTATTTAGACAAGGAAACTTCTGGATCGAGTATTGGAAGAAATTTTCCTTCGCGGAGGACTATTTGATGGAGCTAACCCGCATTTGCGTTGCATGGAGAGGAAGACCACGAGAGTTATTGTTCGAATTTTATTTTATTTTATAACCGTCATTGAACAGCCGACCCAATTTTTGGGTTTACGACTACTAATATTCAGCTCCGTATCCTTGTAATTTTGAACAAAACCCAGAAGACAAGGGAATTTCTGGGTCAAGCATTGGGGGAAATTTTGCCTTCGTGGAGGACTTTTTTGATGGAACTAACCCGCATTTTCGTTACATGGAGAGGAAGAGCACGAGAACCTCCCAAGGTTAGCCTGACGGCAAGGGGACTCTAGCCCATGATCCGTTTACCACTGAGGATATTTCATGTCAGCACTGTGGTCTGGTCAAACCGGATGCGGATTCGTATCTACCAGCCATCGCCGGGATAGAACCCCGGTTCACCTCATTGGAAGGCGAATGCTCTATCCCCTGAGCCATCACGCCTTTATTGTTCTAATTTAAAGCTTTTGGCGTTCTAGTGGAAAAAATTAGTTATAATATAAAGGAAATACTAAAAGAAAAATTGCAATGATCATTCTAGCTTGTCCTATTTTATTCCAGTTACTAACACACGACTGCCATACTGTTTTTTTACCTGTTTCTCCCTAGGGTCTGCTTAGGGGGAGGGTGATCTTTATATTGACACTATTGATTTAGTCTCTCTCAAAAATGTCATGACTAATGTGTCTGGTCTTCGGAAATACCTAATATAAATCTAAAGGATTTTCTATTGGTTCAAAATAGTTGTAAAAATTTTTGGTCAAATTTTCAGCAGAGCAGTATCATGATCAATATTAATTGTATGAACTATTAATCAGTGAACTCTAATATCAATTAACTGAGGAGCAGCTATAAATATCGCAAATTACCTCACAGCGTTATGTCAAATACATAATTTACTACACATAATTTTAATTAACTATACATAATTTTAATGTTATAAGTTGCGGCGTAGATACGATTAACAACATAAATTCACTAGTATATAAGACGTGTTAACTCGTTTCTATCTTGAAATACCTTTTAGATAGATGAAGGTTTGCATTGTTCATAACTACTTGCCTCACTTTGGTGGCCTGCGGACGTGATGTGAACTTGCCTACCTCGGCAGTTGCGCCTTCTTCGATGTATGGTTCACATTAAGAGTTGACTTGCTATAGGTGACGGCGACATTATCCTCCACTCGCTGTTGCTCCCATTGACAAACAACGGGATCCTGCACACACTCTTCTGCTAATAGCAATACAGGAGATACCCATACCCTCCAACTTATGAAGATTTTGAAAAGAATTCTTTCTAGTGGTAGTGAACCAAAGTAGAAATTTTTAAAGCAAATGGATCTCTCATAAAACTTTTATCAGAACTTAAGAATCTAGCCATATGGCCTGCACTTTTATATGTAATAGTGGACAACTTACGCTAAAATTAATTTTTTTTAAATATTAAGACATTAATTTTGCTACCGTCTGAAAAGAAGATTTCTGAAACTACGGAAATTCCGTAGCAGTTGGAGGGTATGGATACCACACACACACACAACCGAGAACTTAATTCAGCTCTCACGACAAACGTTCAAAACCTGAACTTAATATAACTCAAGCGCTCAAAATCCGATGAACCTAATACAGCTCATCTGGTCTTTCACAAATAAGACAATTAGTGGTATCTGTTTATCGAATTCTATCCCGAATAAAATTCTAGTAGGGGAGTATAGTGGCGTAACTACCACTACAATTATTAAACATGAATTCATTAGTATATAAGGCGTGTTAACTTTTCAATGCTGGACAATCCTAAATTAGGAAAAGATTGAAAAGCGTTGACAAAATCACTATGATTTGCAATAAGAGATAGAGAAAGAGAACCTGTATGGTTAGTGAGAATGGTAGGAAAGAGATGATAGAGAATTAAGAATGAAATGACAGAGAAAAATTGTACTAGGGGCGTACAATACTGGACAAACTTCCCATTAGAAGTTTAATTTTTACTATTTATTTTGATTATCTGTATTATTATGTAAATTTTAACTGTATTTTATGTACTAGTATTTTACTGTATTTTTATGTATGTAATTACAAAAGGCATCACTTTATGTAATATCACATGAGCAATTTTGCTCATTACTAATTTTTCTACTTTCAATTTTAGATTTACAGCACCAGAAGGAAACACCTCCAGGATCTCATCTCACGATGAAGGGGTAAAGGGCCGTTCCGGTCTCAGGCACCCCAGCCAACCAACAAGACAAGGCAAGACAAGTCAGCATTCCACTTCAACTTCAGTCCTCACCTGGAGATGTGCGCCTGACCTAACCAGCCGAGTCTGGACGCATTGATGTCGCTTCTACTTACTTAGACGGTTGATACTACTCGTTAATACTTTTAGAATTTTATTTGTTTATGAAGAAAGTAAACGAAGTTATTTTTATGAAAAGTTTCTGGTATCTTCTAATTGCTAAAAACTTATTTTAGCAATTATGCTCCTGCTCACAGAGCTAATGACACAGAGAATTCCAGTCTTTCTCGCATTGAAATAATGACCACTTTATTAACTACATTTCAATCAGATAGATTTTCTCATTAGGTTCATCTTTGAGACAAGGGTGTGTGCTAAACAATTTACCATTTTGGCCTCTATAATAAAAACGTTGTCGTGTTTTAGGACTTAAACAATACATGATATTATGAATTGTTGCTTTCAAGCAAACAAACCTCTGCTAAATGTAGTTTCCTAGAAATAAGTATATTCCTAGAAATAAGTTTCCTAGAAATAGTATTTCTCAAATTTTCATGAAAGTTTGGTAGATGCGACAAAAATTGAAATTTAAGATTTTAAATTATGTGTAATGAGGTTAATTGTTTTTTTGTTATTTCGTATACAATTTCGTTAGAAGACAGATGAATTTTTTAAGACGTTTCAAGAAAAAAATTATAACATTGTTATAATGATGGTAGGTTTGGTGTCACTTTGGTCTATTGGTGTCATTTGCAGTCTATTTTTATTTTTAGAAGTATGTTCGTATTTCAGAAAAACAAAAAGCATTAAAAAAGATTTATATGAATCCTGCCGAAAAATTTTAAAAAAAAATCTCCCATATTGCTAGATCTTACGTTAGCAGAGATTGATCTGGAGTGCCTGCTTTGCTCAGAACAAGAATTCTCTAAAAGTTTTCTTCAAATATTTCAGATATGTTCTCGTCTATTTTCGAAAAATATAAAACCCATATTTTAATATGATTCAAGTTTTAAATGTATACCATAAGTCAAAGAATTATAAAAAATTTCGCAAAATGTTCAGTTTTACTTCAGCGTTGTAAATGTCATAGACTTCGCATACTTAAATTTTTATAAATATTTAAGGGCATACATNTTATGAATGAAATGACAGAGAAAAATTGTACTAGGGGCGTACAATACTGGACAAACTTCACATTAGAAGTTTAATTTTTACTATTTATTTTGATTATCTGTATTATTATGTAAATTTTAACTGTATTTTATGTACTAGTATTTTACTGTATTTTTATGTATGTAATTACAAAAGGCATCACTTTATGTGATATCACATGAGCAATTTTGCTCATTACTAATTTTTCTACTTTCAATTTTAGATTTACAGCACCAGAAGGAAACACCTCCAGGATCTCATCTCACGATGAAGGGGTAAAGGGCCGTTCCGGCCTCAGGCACCCCAGCCAACCAACAAGACAAGACAAGACTTTTCAATGACTCTGAGCTTCAACTAACATCACTATTTTTAGGCATCTACCATCTCATCATTACGGAGGTAGACTTTTGGCCTGTCACTCTGATGCACCCTATCAGCAGTTCTCGATTCTATCTTGAGGTACCTCGTTTGAAAAGATGTTTTTGTGTCTGATTCTTAGCTTGAAATGTCGCTAATTAATTAGCCTATTTGAGGTCCCCCTCTTGAGCAATTAAGACTAAGTCCTAAACGTGAAAATCCGATCATTAAATCTTAAGCTATTCAGAATGGTCCGTTTTTTTCGCATTGTGAATTGAGTATTCCAAAAAAAATGATGGAAATCGGGTAGAGGAAGATTGCTTTTTGAAATTCCTATCAGGATGAGAAGTGCACTACAGCCAAAAGGTAAATTGCCAAACAAGAGAGTGGGTCATCAAATGCCACTGGATTGGAAAATCGTGAACCGGCTTTCAAGATTTAGTTGCCAGGGCTATCTAATGCCTGCTACCCAAGGAAGTGTGCAGCTTTTAATATAATTACAGTAAGCAATTAAGGATTAGGTATGAAAATTGGGATAATATAAATGAAATGTTAGATAAATGAAGTTAAATATTACGTATAAAAACAATGTTAAAAATGAGTTTAGAAAACAAATTTTAAAAAACTTATCCTTCCAAAAAGAAATCAAAGTTTTGAATAAAAGCTTTAGAATAAGATTTTTAATAAAAATTTTCAATAACGGTTCATTCATAAATATGCTAGAGCTGACGATGTATTGATATATAATGAAATATCCGTATTTTCTTAAGCAACGTGATAACTAATTTAAAAAAATCATGTTATATCATGATGACTATGCTTAAAAATTAAAATCAAATGCAAGATAGTTATTGCCACTAATAGCATCGTGATTGTTGTCTACAAGGATAAATATTTAATAAGATAACTGCGCTTGTATGATCACTAATCCTATTTATAATAAAATTATCGTGAATGTTGATAATTTTTATTTGTATTGCGATGACATTGATCAATCTAAAATTAATTCAAATTGATTTGGAAAGAAATTGCGATGTGTCCCGAAATCGAGAGATATATGGATGTTATACAGCGATATTAACATTTCAATATCATCATGTACTCTAAAAAGAAGAAATTTGTTATTAAAATAATTTTTTACTGAGCTGTTTATTCAACTGAGGTAAATACAAAAATTACTAATATTAAGTGGGTTTCACTATGGTAATGCATTTAACTGTCCTATTCTTTAAATATTTCTGATTTTGCACAAAAGTTTTGATTGGGAAATTTGTTTTCGGTTTTTGACTAAGAAATTTCTTTTTTAAGAAATTAATTGTTCATTTTTCAGTTATTGAACAATAATATGAATTGCATCAAAAGTTATAAGCTTATATAATTGACCTACACAGTTATAGAATTTTCATTTTAAAATTATGGTATGATCGGTAATGGTCTATCTATTGAATTAGCAGTAAAATGTACGATAAAGAACACTTTTTACCTTTACGGTTTTGAAACAGTTTACAACTAATATGGTTTAAAAACCGTGTATTATTGTATTCACGGTTTTTTTCTAACCATTTACAACCAGCATAGTTTCAAAACCGAAAGAAGAGAAATTTAGCAAGACTCAGGAGATAGTTTATCAGTTTATCTTACATCCAGCCTCATGTTGCTGCCTTAGGCGTGAATAAGAACATCGTATTCTAATAACTCAGGGTCACGAATTGTGGACTGCAGGAGGCAGGAAAAGTATGTGTTGAAGGTAATGGGTAAATATTATGGTGTCAGCACTACAACTCGAATGCCCATTCTATTGATTTTAAGATTGATAATTTGGCCCACTTGGCTATAATAAGTACCCATCTGCAAATCTAAGTTCTTCATTAAGTGGGTATAGTTGGTACGATGAATTCTGTTTGCTCACCCGCATTAGGAAAAAGTAGTTAATAAACGGTTTTTCTCACAGTTTCAATGACATCTTATTAATAATTATTTGACTGTTTTGTTTACATATGCTAAAGTAACAACCAAATAAATTGTTGGTTAGAATTTTTTTCTGAGAAATTTCGAACAGTGTAAAAAATAATTCGTATATAAGGAATAAATAACTTTTTTCTGAAAAAATTGTTTTTTCTTAGGAACACACTAAGAATAAACTTTTGATATTTTTCCTTCATTCCAAATTTGTTTTCCATTGAAGAAAAAAAATCAATGGAAGTCAATGAAAATAAAACATTTTAGTAGCGTAATATCGATAAAATCCAATATTTGTTTCAAAAAAGTATTTTCACTTTCTCAACACTTATATGTTCAGCTAGAGATGATTACTTTTTTTTCTGTAACTCAATTTATTACTTTAAAAGATTGAAAAAGATGTATCTGGTATCAGAAAATACAATGTTTTCCTTGAGGAATATTTTCCTTTTTTTGCAAATTACTCTTAGATTAGTCTTGATTTCAAACTTAGTATGTAAGTAACAAAGTCGATTCTTAGAACCATGTTATGATATCGATAAATTGGAGTAAAAAATTCTGGTAAAATTACCGTACTGTATGGTAATGACAATTCTGGTAAAAAAAACTTAATCGTGGTTAATAAGATAAAATTACATAGCATTAAACCACACTGAAAAAATTCTGGATCGAATTATGGTAAAAATTACACTCACTCAGAGTACCGATATTTTTACCCGCATGATTCATATTTTCCGGGTCATGTTACGAAGCAAGGAAATTAATATTCCGTAATTTTGACAGTAATAATTACCGTAAAATCTTCGAATCACTCTAATCAAATAAATATTACTGTAAACATTTCGGTATAATGGATTTCACTGTAAAATGGATTAGGTAGATGACACATCCAAAGTGTTGATACTTTATGGCGTAATTTTATCCGAAATCTTTTACGGTGCATTCATTTGGTAATTTTTCCATTGATATGATAACAGTTTACCGAATATTCTGGTTTTCAAAACTCATTTCTAACATTGAATGCGTGCGTTAACATAGCTGATTTTATACCAATCTAGCCTCTTTCATACTAATATTCCTAAATATATCCTGGATTGAAGTCCATATAAAAGTTTTAATTTTTCGAAATATTCAGTAAAATTCAATGTATCAATTCTACAGAAGTAGTTACTTATTCTAAATTATTTGTTATAGTTAATAAAGTAATCGAGGATAAACTCAAAATGAAATCGTTGTATCCTTAGTAGGTATATTAATAACTTGTTCTTTCCTAAACTCACCTAATGAGTTAAAATTACATGTACAGAGACACCCAAAGAAAAATGCATGAAACTGAATAACTTTTGTTCTATTAGTATGATTTTTAAGAACTAAGTGACAATCTTAAATGACTGAAAGAGTTAATTAATTATTGCTTTTTATTAAGTTTCCTAATCAGACACTAGAACATTCTTTCTTTTACTAAATATGCATTTTGTTTCGACTGATTTAGATTTTAGTCCGTCAAAATAAAGGGGTAGCCGTAATCAAAAAACTAGGATTTCAATAATTTAGGCACTAAAATGCTTTAAGCTATAACTTCTTCTCTCTTGACTGAATTATTAGGAACGAATATTACGAATTGCGGCTACCTTCCATTTGGTAGTCAAAAATCTACATCCGACGAAAAAAATGAAATGTTTAGACTAATAAAGTACGTTTTGTTGCCTCATTCAGTATCATAATTAATAGTCAGCACATAATAGTAAGCACGTTAATCATATTAATTGTTACCAATTATCTATATAAATAGTTAGAGCTACTTACTTATGCAAATAATTAACACTAATATATTTGCATATCGAATTCCATTTAAATCGATAAGATCAGTCATAATGCAAAAATTATTCAGATTTTTTTTTCTTTTTGAACGCCTTTATCGCCAAACTGAACTTTTCCAACTTAAAATTTTAAACTTATTAAATTAACGTAAAACTTTCTAGACTGTTTGCATGTTTAATATTTCTCTTCGTGTAGAACAACTGCTGTATACCTTCAATGACTCTCTCAAGAAGGAAGTCACGTTCGCCGAACATGACTTGTGTTCTTAAAACCCATGGGTAGAATAGGGCTCTTAGGAACCTAGGCATGGTCCTAAACACGTATGACCGATAAAACGTAGTTGGAAGAGGTCACGAATTTGAAATATATGACGTCAAAAGCTCGTCAAACCTTTCTTAGAATACTTGGGGTATACACATTTATTATTTTAAGGGTAATTTTCATTTAACTAGTAAACCATGCTGATAATTTAACTACGCATGCATTTTTTGTTTATCTTTAATCAATTTTTAATTTAAAATATTTAAGGTATTGTAATCGTTTTAAAAATGCAAATCGCAGGGATAGAAAAGGTATCTAAAACTAAAGCAAATAATTGCGTATGTAGGAGTATACTCGTGTATATTTTTCAAAGAGGTTTTAACCCTTTAATGGGCCATTTATTTCTAGTAAAGGTAAATTAAAGTATTTTTGGAATTGAAATTGTTTTAAGAATAGTAATTGATATGCGAAAAAAAAACTCATTTAGTTTTAAAAAAATGCCATTTTTTTTGGTGGTAAATATATTTAGCACTACATAATAGGAACTTATTGATTTTTTTTTCTTTATTTATAAAATAAATTTCATAAATGCTACAAACTTCGAAAAGAATTATGTATTTTATAACTTTTATACGTTTTTTTGAACTAACAAATGGTTACTAATTTTATTCAAACGCTTTTCAAGAAAGCCGAACTTATTAACAAATGGAAGCCTAAATTCAAAGTGGTAAGAAAGTGGAGGTAAGCATACTTCCCACGGCCTTCGAAAGGGTTAAATACTTGTTAAAACTTCAATGAACTTCGCATTTTCAGAAGAATTTAATATTGTATCCTGTTATACTACACATTGTTTTAAAAATTATGTAATTATCGTATTCCTCGAATTTTCGAAATAATTTGAACCTAGAAATAATACATCATTTTAAAATTTTCCTTTTCTCTTTACATAATTTTTAAATTCAATGTGAGTGTATTTGAGCGAAAGTAAATTAAACTTGGAAGAGTGATAATTAAAACAAAACAGTACATAGTTTAAATTACTAACCCAAATTTCAATTTTTTAGCTTGAGTGCAGCTTTTCTGACATTCTGAAATTTATGATTAATCATATTTCAAATTATCTATGCATCTATAATCTATTAATATATTATCTATTCCTCTATAGTCTATAAATTTATTATCTATTAGTCTATTAATCTGCTACCTATTTATCTCTTATCTTTTATTTACACTGAGAAAGAAGTATAGTCAAAACAACCAAAATATGATAAAATCTACCATGTTTTTGGCTCCATGGGAACACCAAAAATCTAATTAATCTAATTAAAGTAATTTTTATCGAAGTACTTTGGTAATTATTTTGATAAATTAACGATGGTGATTGGTTTCATGATATGTAAAAATGTAATATATGTCGTGAAATTTGGTTACTTTATTATGAAACCTTACAGCATTGCATAATAATTTCTATTTCCCATATGAAAGGGAAAATTAAAAAAGGAATGGTTTAAGTACCGCATGTTTTGATTTTATTAACCAGGATTCTGTTGTTTTTTTAACAGAAATATCATTACCATAAATTACGGTAATTTTACAAGAATGTTTTCTCCATGAATTAATCTAATATCTACTCATCTATTTTCGACAAATCTATTTTCTACTTATCTATTATCCATTAATCTATTATCTATTCAATTAAAATTATCTATTTGTAATAAAGGATTTTTCTTAAAATTATGAAGAAATCGAAGATTTCTTCATAATTTTAAGAAAAATCCTATATTACAAATAGATAATAGATTTTCGACAAATCTATTTTCTGCATATCTATTATCTATTAATCTATTATCTATTCAATTAAAATTATCTATTTGTAATATAGGATTTTTCTTAAAATTATAAAGAAATCAAAAATAGACCAACCAGAACTTTTGTGTTTCCTTATTAAAATTCAATTCTTTTAATTATTTTGTAAAATTTTTGGCTATTCGTTAAATAGAAAGGTAAACTAAAAAAATTGTTTTATTTGTAACAATACTTTTCATTACAGGCTTGTATAAGCTGACTTGCCAATTTATATAAAAATTGCAAATTGAAATCATTGCTTATGTTTAATTATTAATTTGTCAGTTGATTCAAATATTAAACATAAAACTCAATAACAAGAAACAGAAACTAAAATATTTTAGACTAATTTCTAGACCTTGTAATATTTTGAGTTCTTTGTCAAACTCCACAACTCCATTGAGTTCACCGGTAAACTCCACAACTCAATTGAGTTCTCCGTCAAACTCCACAACTCCATTGAGTTCTCCGTTCAACTCCACTCTTTTTTATTTCCCAACTGTTAGCGACAATCATATTTTATCCAATTTCCCCACTTATTTGGCCCCTCTTTTGTTTCTTGTTGTAAATTGTTCGTAATTTCTCCTACATTTATGAATTTTTCTATTTTATTCCTTGCTTTGATACTAAAGAAACTGGTTCATTCTTGTACAAAAACCTGTTATATGATTTTATCTGTGCTTTTTTCACTTTGTTTTAACTTATAAAGAACGTATTATACAAATTATCTTATTGAAGTTTAAAGCAATGAATAGAAAATCTCATTCATTTTATATCTGAAGGCATACAAATTTCTAAACTTATAAGCATTTTAAATTTTAAAATTTTATTTAACTTGTAATTTATTTAAATGATTACGTTTTTACAATAAAATGAAATGTTACACCAATTACTAGTTTTAAAATGCAAGAACATGAGATTATCACCGACTTAACTTAAAACATGAATTCCAACATGTGAATACAAAATATTGGTGTCAAATTCAGTAGATTTTTAATCAGCTGACACAATTGAAAGTTGTTTTAGCTAAATACCAAAGGATACTAGTAGCTAATAATTATAATGCAAATTTATCTAAGCCGTGATGGCTCAGGGGATACAGCTTTTGCTTTCCAATGAGGTCAACCAAGTTTGAATCCCATCACTGGCTAGTCCACACGAATTCCTCATCCGGCTTGCACCGACCACAGTGCTGACTTTAAATATCCTCAGTGGTAGACGGATCATGGGTTAAAGTCCCTTTGCCGTCCTTCTTTCTCTACGGAGGCAAATTTCTCCCAATATTTGATCCAGGATTCCCTTGTCTTCTGGATTGGGTTCTAAATTACGGAGCTAAACATTTGTAGCCGTAAGCCCATAAAATTGGGTCTCCTGTTCAACGACGGTTAGAACATAAAAATAAAATACAAATTTATCTAAAACATGTAAATTAATGATCACAAAAAAGATACTCCTTTTTAAAGTATCGCTTTTAGTTATTCGGTAAATGTCATTTATAGAAGCTATTTTTTATGTGTCGAGAATTTTACTAAATTAATTATTTAAAAAAATTTTTCTAATTTATTCTTTAAATTAAAAGCATTTTTTAAAAAATGTATTACTGTTCTCCAACCCTGCTTTTGTTTAACGAAATTAGTTATTATTACAACAGAAGAAACTAAGACATACAAGCTGTTTTAAATGTTCGTTTTCTTATTACAATTGTTACTAAATTAGATAACACTCCGGGGAAAAACCATATTTAGTTTTACTTTTCTACCATAAATCATGGTCCATAATGCGGAATTTTCTCTACTCTCTTAAGTTGCTTATCAATAAAAACAAATTCCGAAAGGAGAGGACGAATTTTTACCAAATACACTGTTTACGAGCTTGTAAAAATAAAAAATCGGAAATACATTTCCTGCTTATGTATAGTTGTTAGGAAATTTAATGCTTTAGAATGTTCTGGAAATTAAAATCCCTTATTAGGATAACGATTTCCCTAATTAGTTCGCTTAAATTATCATCTTAGAACGTTGTGTTGAAGCTCTTAATTCATCAACTACTTGTTTTATAGTTTTAAATATCCGAGATTTGATGTTACACTTGAATACATAAAAGTTTCATTAGACTTTGTATATAGATATATATATACAAAGTCTAATGAAACTTTTATGGATTATATATATTATTTATTATTATTATTATTATTATTATTTTTTTGAAAATTAGTGTAACTGCTTAATACTTTTTCAGATCTCTGTTTTTTTTTATTTTTATGAAAATTAGTATGTCTACTTGATACTTTTTCAAATCTCTGCTTTTTTTTTAAGTTAGTGTGTATTTGATACATTTTTTTAAAATTAGTGTGCATTTGATACTTTTTTTGGATCTCTACTTTTTTTTTTTAAATTAGTGTATCTACTTGATACTTTTTTAGATCTCCGATTTTTTTTTGATTTTTTTTTTTTTTTGAAAATTGGTATATCTTTTTATTAAAAAGAATAATTTGTGCATCTAGTTGAGGTTTTGAGCTTTTGCCTTTTGTACACTTCACTTTTGTAACTTAGCGATAATGGAAAAAACCATGCTAGGCAAAGCGAACTAAAAACAGTAATGCTCATAGTTTCTGCATTCTGGAGTAATTTAGCTTTAGAAAAAACCCGCTTTGAGAATTGTATAAAAGAGCCCCTTGGTATTTACTCCACAAAGAAACTCTTTCTGTCCGACCAGTAACCGCAATTTAATGAGGAGTTTCATTTTTAATTGCTCGCACAACTGACATAAAAGCAAAAATTACTACAACAAAAAATCGTAAAGAAATCTTAGAAACATGTTTCTTAACAAGATACGCATCAGTAAATACTGGAAGGGTTAATGCTCACGCCCCTTCTCGCTGAAGTACACCCCTGACACTGTACAGCTGAGAGGGGATTTTGCGAACCGTGTAATGAAACCCATATTTTTCAGGCCCGCTTTTATGAGTAATTCCTGTCTGTTATTTCAAGAAGGGGAGTATATCAAAAAGCAAACGATAAAGAACATCCATGTTCCAGAAGATATTTTTTTTTCTAGTTTAAAACTTTCAATTTCTCGAAAAGGAGTTTTTATAAAATGTTTCAATATTTAAAAGGGTCCTCTTTTGGGGCCCCTGATTTATGCATGCGGTAAAAAAGCGACGGAAAATGGAGATATATGACGAAAAATATATGCAAAACTCCCGAAAGATTTTTCGTCAGGAACTCTTGCCTTTTCTTGTTGGTTCTGGAGCTTGTGGCTTTTTCTGGCGGAGTTCCGCCCTCTTTACCTTTAGAATACTTAGTCTGGCAATATCGCCAATTTTTCATGTCATAAAAGTGCAGGGAGTCTTTTTGCCTTCAAGAAAGAAGAGAATCGTAAAACTTTTTGGGGTGTGTTTTGTCAGAAATGAAATTTATTCCCAGGGAGAGAAGAAACTTTAGTGAATATTTGACTGTACTTTATCTCANATATATATATATATATATATTACATTTTTTTCTCCAAAATGAGATCTGAAATGTTCGTGAATCTCGCTTATGGACAGCTTCTTTTAATGTTTTATTGCAAACATAAACATTTTGCCAACAGTGGAGCAAATTTTATCAGGCTTTAGAAAATTGCATCAATAATCCATAAACTGTTATTGAACAAGAAAGTGCATTATGGCACCCAAATTTCTAATCTATCGATTTTTCGATTCTTACTGTTGCAGTTCTTGATTACAACTGATTAATTAGCATTCCTTTTGCAAATTATTTTATTGATAATCACTTAGATTAATGCTTAAAATGTTGTTTTATTGTTGAAAATGATTACTATCTATGGATCTTAATGGAGGGATTGATTTTACACTTGTACACGTGTCTAAATATTTGGAAGCTTCGGTAATGGTTTTGTTAACTGCAATGACACAAACTGAGAGTATCTAAAGTTATACAACCTGCGTCTAAAATGCATAAGTCGTAATCACAGCTTTTGACAAACAGCTACCGTCATTTCGAAATGAGCGAGGATGGTTGACAAATCTTTAATATTTTCTAACCAGCCCGGTGCTTTTTAGGCTTAAAACAATAAGCCTACACACCTTTAGGCTAATTCGAAAGTATGTTTCAATTTAGCTTCATTTATAACGGGCATTTTCCCATATTCCTAAAGTAGTGAAGAATTATTGTAAATAGCCTTATAAAGTTTTTGTCCCAATACGCCTAAGATGATTGAGTCTGATTGAGTAGTTTTTCACCCGTTTTCTTGTAAGCCTGAATGCATAAAGACTGATTGTGAAAAAGAGTAAAAGCATCAAGCAGATTAGAAAACTCTGAAGACTTGTTACATAAGCCTGACGCATTAAAAATGATGACGAAATCTGCCAAAAGCAGGATTTTTCAAATTAATTTAAGACATATGCATGCTTTAAAGTAGCATGGAAAATCTACTTACATACCACATTTACACCTCTCTAATAAAATAATTGAAAGACCAATAATCGGTATGACAGTACGCGACACCATAGCAACGTTTATGTTCAACATTCTTAGAGCCATTTCAGAAAGGATGAAAAATAAATCAAAATAATTACTTCGAAACTAAGTTTTTATTTTCATGAAAATACAAAATTATTCGAAATAAATACTTAACGTACAACTAATTTTTTGACACTACTTGAATTATTACTTAAGGCAATCTAATAAAAGGAATAATATATATTACAAATATGGAAATATTTAACTACAAATTTCATAAAAAAAAGAAACCTAGTAGGTTAAAATTCCTTGTAACACGTAAGCAAATTTAACAAATATATCTGTTTAAAAAGTTTTAATGATCAAAAACAATTATTTGGAATTTAAAGTAAAGCACATACGTTATTTTGAGCCAACAGAGTTTACTGTGTTTACCTTTTCGTTCGATCCTTTGAGGCTAGAAATAGAAAGTGATAAAATAGCTAATAATAAAAAACTCTAATTTATACTGTCTCTATCCAATAAGCAATTAAATATATGCATTTTTAAGATGGAATAATTAAAGTTTTTTTAAATCTTATCCAAGATAATCGTAATGATACTTCATAAAGAAAGCACAGGTACGAGAGATAAATAATTCAAAATTTCATTCAGATTGCTTACATTTTCGCTACTGTAATTTACAAATAATGCATTTGTTTACTATGTAATTATGTATGCATGATTGAATTAATTTAATAAAACCAATTACGAGTAGAAATATTAAGAGGTAAGGTACATTTCTATGTTCAAAACGTTTATTTGTACTAAATAACTCCTTTGGTTATAATTTTTGCAAAAAGTATTTCCGTTTGGTTAACGCAATCATCAATTTGTGTAATTTACTTGAAATTTAGTACTCTTGGTGGAGACAACTAAGGTACAAAATCCAAATACGAAAGCTTTAGTTAAAAGCAGATGTTTGCAAAATGACTAATTTAATTTCAAGAAATAGTGTGTCCTAAACTAACTAATTATAGGTATTAAGATACACTAAAGTATTAACAGTGTACAGAGAAAAAAATAAGGTCATAATTACCAGAATATGATAAAATTTACCAATTTTTCTGGCTCTCCAAACGCAAAAAAGCACGGTAATTGTGGTTATGAATTTTAGAAAAATTAGCAATAAAAGATATTTCATTACCATAGATTTTGGTAGTAAATGGAGCAGATTTCGATAATTTTATCATAATACCTTAAAGTATATGCCATAGTAACCATTTATTCGTTTTAATTTACTATTCAAATTTGTATTTTTTTTTAATAAATGTGAGGAATAAGAAATATAATTCTGTAAATCAAAATTTCTGGTTCATTGCTTACGAACGGACAAATTACTAACTGAATAGCTTAAATAACATATATTATATTTATATTTTATTATTGGTTTTATTACCATAATTTAGCTTGTTTGTTTTTTTACCGAAAATGTCATTAACGTACAAGTGAGGTAATTTTACCAAACTTTTTTCTGATAGTTAAATATTTCCTATCACAACCCATGAAAGAAAACAGAAATCTTGAATTTAAAGAATTTAAAAGAAAATAGAATTATTTTTAAGAAAAGAGAAAATCCGTGATAGTCTGGAATTTAAGTAAATAAATAAAACATATTTCAACAAGCGGTTTTTAAAATAAATTTACCAAAAGGAAAATGATAAAACTAGGCGATTTATCAAAATTTTATTTGCACTATTCATTTTTAAAATTTCTGGAAAATAATTCTTTTAATACTAAATCCTAAGATTTCATTTATTTTGAAATAATATGAAAAAAAAATTGATTTAAAACCACCTTCTTAGAAAAAAATAACTTTCTCTGTACTTTCATATTAACTTTATAAAATAAGGACACTAAATACGCAAACTCATTTTAAAGAAAAGGGAAATAAATTTTAAAGAAAAGAATATTATTTAAGAGTAAATCCTTTAAGTCACTTAAAAGTAACTGAAAAGTTTTAAAAAAAACATGTTTGAATTAGAAAGTATACTTTCTTATAAAAAACTTTCAAGTGGTATTAAAAGTAAACGTTTTTAAAGTAGGATTAAAAGTACGTATTTAATTAGTAATGATAATATAAAAATCTCCAAGTGTTTGAATCTCTTTTTTTAATAATTAAGTTAACTTTCTTTCGTCTAAACAAATATTTATAAAGACGTTTTTTTTAATTTCTTAAAAGTTTTAAGACTTTTAATAAATTTTAGTCAAAATGGACATATAAATATTTTAAGAAATGCATCTTACTTAGTACTTTCAGCTGTTTATATTATACAATGCTTATAATTTCTAGCATCACATAGCAATTTTTAAATAATTAAGGTTCAAAAGAAATAATTTCTTATCTTTTATGAAATAATAATAAAAAGTAATACCTTTAACATATTTCATGAAATTCAGTAAAAATTATGATTTACTATGCTTTAGGAAATAATTCGTAGTTTATTTTCTGAATATTGTGTTATAAATATTACATAGTGTATACGGCGAAAAACTTCTGGTTAAATTACTGCATGTTAATGACATTTCTGGTATAAAAAAAGCATAATCTGGTTAATAAAGACAAAATATGTGATATTTAAGATATTCGTTCGTATGGTTTCGTTCATTTTTCTGTTCATATGGTAAAGGTATACCGGAAGTTTCAGTTTCACAAATCCTCATATATTACCATACCTCATATATTTAGCAAAAAATACAAAACTGAAAAGTAAATCATTAAATCGTGGCTTTTTTGTCATGATCTAAGGTATAATTGTAAAATTACTAAATTTTCCCTCATTTAACAAATTTAATCACATATTACAGAGCCATATTTTATTGTTAATTTTTCGGTGTTTGCGTATTTTCACCAAATTTGGAAATAAATTTGGAAGTATATTAAATTTCCTTATTTTTTCATTCAATAAATAGTAACATAAAATATCCTCAGCAGTAAACGTATCATGGGTTTTAATTTCTTTGCCATCGAACTAACAATGGGATTCTTTTATCGTTTTCCCCTTAATGTAATGCAAATAAAGGTAAGTTCCATCAAAGAGGGCGCCATGAAAGCTGGTTTGTCCCAATGTTTGATCTAAGAGTTTTCCTGTCTTCTGCAGTGGGTTCAAAAGTACTAGGCCATGGAGTTGAACATTTACAGTAGTAAACACAAAATCGGTTCGGCTGTTCAATGATGGTTGTAAAATTTTAAAATTATAGGGGAGGGTAGCCTAAAGCGGGTAGGTCGCCCAAAGCGGGTAGGCATTCGTATCCCGCCACATGGCGCGCAAGCGCCTATATCTAAGTATACCGTGATTACCCAAATACCCACGAGTTTCAATCAGTCCCAGCGGAGCAAAAGTAAAGCGACATGGCGTAACCAAGCACAAAATAAAGAAATCAATAAGTTTATTAAAAAAGCTCAAGGTGAGGCTAGTCGAAAGCCAGCTTATTTTTTTATTGTCAATATTATTATATTATTCTAACACTATTCCCCTATAAACTACGATGTTCAATTTTTTAAATGTTTTTTTTTTATTTAAGGTTATAATTTTTTTTAGTAAAAAATATACTTTTGGGCAAAGCGGGTAGGGCGAAACGGGTAGATACCCACTTTGCCCTTCCCGCAAAGCGGGTAAATGAATCTCACAAATATATTGAAACTCACAGATATATATAAATCTCACAAATATATTGAAGCCCTTGAATATGCTAGAAAAAATAATGCAATTTTTGTATCGCTGCCTCCTCATACAACTCATCGCATGCAACCTCTGGACCGTTGCGTTTATGGACCGTTCAAAACTTACTTTGAACAAGAAGTTTCTACTTTTCAACGAAGTCAGGTAGGTAGAATAATTACTCAGTACGACGTAGCTTCACTAGTTGGAAAAGCATATTCAAAAGCAGCTAGTGCACAAAATGCTGTTCAAGGATTTTAATCCTCAGGAATATGGCCCACGAACCGACACATATTTAGTGATGCTGACTTTTTGCCAGCTAGTCAGCTGACACCAACGATACCATCGCAGATCCAATCTACTGACGCTGGTTACTCTCAAGTTTCAAGGATTTCGCTACAACGCACAAACGGAGAAACTTCGCATGATCCAGCTGTTGAAGATGATCCTTCATGTTCTACGACAACTAGTGACAATTCATTTCAACCAGTAGAAGAGCCATTGACACCTCATGTGAAGCCTTTGGATATTAGACCGCCACCAAAATCTACTCTGAACAAAACTAGTCGTAAACGTAAAACTCAAAGAGCTGAAATTCTTAACAAGTTCACCATTTAAAAATATGCAAATAGAAAAGGAAGAAAAGAAGAAACGTCTTAGTAACAATGCTGCTGTTCAAAAAAATTAAACAAATCTTCCTTCGACAAGTAAACCAGGTAAAACTAAAAAACAAAGAGCTTCAGAGAAAAAAATTGTGAAAGAGTATTTTTGTCTTGTTTGTGGGGGGCCTTATGAGGACCCACCGCTAGAAGATTGGATTGAATGTGGAAATTGTAAAGACTGGGCTCATGGAGCTTGCACAACTTATTCAAGAAGAAGGTCTTATTTTTGCGAACTATGTCAAGAATAACAAATCATAATTTGAGACTGATAAAATAAGTCTAAAATTGTTATTTAAATGTTATTTTTAACGTTTATTATACATGTGATTAAGGTCTCATTATTAATGTTTAAGGAAATTAATATGCGCTTGTATTTGTAAAATCTATGGTGCTTACCCGCTACGCCCGAACGACTTGCCCGCTTTAGGCCCCTTGTAGGGCAAAGTGGATTTTTTCAGTGTTTTTTATTTTTGATAATAAATAATCATAAAATTTAAAATAACGCAATAATCAATATTATAATATATGTTTTTAGTAGCTAATTAAGACTTCTAATAATAAGACAATTGTTAAACAAAAAAGAAAGAAAAATTTGATATATATCATAAATTATTATTAGAAATTATTATAGATCATACGTCCATTATGATACCGAAATTGGACTACTTTTATAGTATTTTGTACTAATGCAATGATTATTTGTGTTTGAACATCTCGATTATAAGAAAATTCATTGTAACTATCCCAAATTCATCTAAGTTTTATATGAACATTAAAACTATTGTTGTGGTACGATTATCGTTCCGGAAATAGATCGCGATAATGTACTGATCAAATTTACGTAGAACTCCTCATTTTGGGTAAAGAGATTTCCTTCTGTTGTGTGATTCTTATTTCATTCAAGACTATAAAAGGCATAGATGATTACAGATAATGATAAAGATTTAATGTCATTTGCTCAAATTATCATAATAATACTACACAAATAGATTAGAGTAAGTAACAATGAATTAGCGGCATACATTAGGAAATATGCTATATAAACTAATGGAGTTATTATGTTCACTGCATTTTGTTTTCATTAAATATTGAAAAACTAGAATTAAATGAAAAAAATGAAGATAGAAAAAAAGTGCTTTCCAAGTAATTCTCGAAGAGAGAAAATTAATTTAGAGCTATGCGTTAATTTTAATAAAATGAATGATCTCACAAAACTAAAGGGTTAAGTAATTATTTGTCAATAAGAAAGTTCATTCGCTTCACAAGTGCTTAAGGTGATAAGTCAATATGATTTGATTGCTCAAAACAAGGCCCTCATTACCGAGACTAACCAGATTTTCTATTAATTATCACGTCAAGCAAGTCTTTAGGATGAGTTCCTTGTTTTGGGCGCTCATTTTTACTATCGGTAATAATTTTGATGCAAATGAATTTCTTGTATTGATAATTTATTGTATGTTGTTTTTTAATTAAGATAAAAACATGTAAAAGGCAAAAAAAGGCATAATTTTAATTCAATAAATGTATTTTATGTTACATTTGTTCTAAAAGTGATTATTTAGCGTTTAGAAATATGCTTTAATCCACTTTTTTTTATATTGCGATATAACAAATAAAATTCCACTACGTATTAGCTGGAATTCGTGAGAGATTATAACAAAGTTAAGTCTTGCAAATGTTAGCAATGCAAATTTTGATATTATATTATAATCAATGTTGATTATCAAAAATAGATTGAATTATAAAATGTATAAAACTTACCTTGCACTTTAACTAAATTTAAGGTTCAAAATTAATTAAGTTGAATTAACGTTGTAAAACAAAAGTGCAAAAAGAATCAAGTTTAATTTCACATGCGATAAAACATTCATAAATCAAGAAATAAAAGTTTAAGGAATTGATAATTTTAATAAATTGATCATCAACTATTAGTGAAAAATATTTTTTTATTTTGAATATTTTTAAACAAAGCAAAGTTTTTTTTTAAAAAACTTTTCTCAAGAAAAGGGAATTTTTTTACGATGAACTTTTTATGATTTATGAGCGTATGAGCAGGAAATATTGCAAATCAAAATACACAATCCACAAAAGTTTTAATTTATATTTCTTTTAAGATACAGGAAAGAAAATTTTTTGTACTATTAATAATTTTTCCCCTTTTGTACAATACTTGCTTAAACTGGAAAGAAAAAACTATAATTGAAACGATATAAAAAATAGTAGTAAAAGTACACAGCTTTATAAAGAGCTTCAAAATTATTTTATAAAGTTTAAAAAAATCAGTAAAGAAATTAATTATAAAGGAGAAAAAGTGATGCGCAGTAAAAAAAATTCAAATGCTTCAATAGTAAGCTTCATTGAACTTTTGAAAGGAAAAAGATGAAATATCATAATACTCATAAACAATTTCAAAATACTCTATCAATTTAAAATATGCTTACAGTTACTTCATTTTTCTTTCTAAAAGAATATTAAGCCTTTCAATTTTTTATAAATTGATGTTTTTTTTTTTAAATTTCATTGTACATAATTAAAAGCTCTTTTTGCGTAGTTTTTTATAGATAGGATAAGGAGTGATTTATTTTTTAAACATAATCCTTTTCCAACCTAACTAAACATTGTGGTTCTTGTTGCATATTCAGCATATTATGGTATCTGTTATTTTTAGACTTAAAAAGGTTTGCAAAAAACGCGAAAATTAGCTAAATTATAAAAAGTATCATACGCTTTTTAAACACTTACACTCAGAAATTTGTTTTAATTGATAAATACTGTAATGTATTGATTTTATTGATAAATGCAATTATTCAATTAAATCAAGAAATGAATTTAAAGAACAACCTAAAATCAAAAGTAAAAATCCAAAAAGTCAAATAATAAGAACATTTTTATTATTTGACTTTTATAAATTATGAAAGAATTAACTTTTATATATTATGAACAAACATTAATGCAAAACTGTGGAGATTTCTTTGAGTCAATTCATATTTATACAGAAAGGAGTGCGAGACGCATATTTTTTTCAAAATTTAACTTTTATTTTATTCTTTTAAAATAATACTCCTAATTATTTTTTCAATAATTATAATAATAATATATCTTAAACGAACGTAAAGAATTATTCTTTCATAATTTACTTTAGAAATTAAGTGAGGTAATTTCCTTGAAAATATAAAAAAAATTATATATTTTCTTTAAAATATAACTGACATGGTCTTTAAAATAGAAATCATAAGGACTTTAATCATATGGTCTTTCAAATCAAACTCTTTTGGTCATTTAAATATGTTCATGCAAAATCTTAAATATTATTTCTGTTGAAATTATTTTTTCACAAATAATAATATATTTTAACAGCACGTAATGCGTGACTCAATTATAACATGATTTAAAAATTATAACTGGGGTTATTTCCTGTACAATCTCCTTGAAAACATGAGAAATATGATATATAATTTTTACATTTAACTCATATGGTCTTTTTAATATAATCATGACAAATCTTAGAAATACAATTCACATGAATCAATGCTTTCTTTGAAAATGTAATTCAATTACAACAATATAGTTTTCTTTCAATTCTAAAAGTAACACCATTCATGGCAATACTTTAATGAAAGTAAAAGTAAAAAGTTAGTATACATGCTTATACTTGGTTGCTTTTTAATTTTAGCACTTTTATTTGTTATTATTTTTTTTCGTTTTTTTAGGGGGGGGATATAGGTGTTTGTAAAGAAATGTCGGATATTAGTCTGAAATTTTTACAATGTTTTTCGCAAAAAAATCAAAAATTTTGAAATTAATTACTTTTTAACTTATATTTCAATATATAATATATTCTTTAAAAGCTAGCTTTTCTTTTCATCATGCTCAAATGGCTAAAGGTCTGAAAGTGCTAACATGTAAAAGGCAAAAATTGAAATCACTCTTACTTGAGCAGTATGAGTTTTTGCTTTCATGTCTTGGTTTTTGACTGTATAATTATAAAACTGTAGACTATAAATATAAGACTATAGACTATAATTATAAAACTATAGACTATAAATATGAAACTATAGACTATAATTATAAAACTATAGGCTATAAATATGAAACTATAGATTTTATTTGAAAAACTATAGGCTATAATTATAAAACTATGGACTATAATTATGAAATTATAGACTATAACTATAAAACTATAGACTATGAAATAAACTATCTGGTCGCTTCTTACAGAGTGTGAAAATATGAAAAATAACACTACGAGCGAGTACCAAAACATTTTAGAGTTTCAGATATTCGATTTTTCCTGTATATCCTTAAATTTTTCCATCTCATGCGATATTTTAAAGGAATTCACGTATATAAATATGATAAACTTTCCAAGGAATATAAAATATAAAATTCACCTTTTTGCATGATATTTTTTAAAACAAATATATTTCACAAAATTAACTGTGCAATAGGCAAAAACTTATATCAGATATTCATTTATAAATGCTTTTAATAATATATAAATAATTAATTTGCTTAATTGTCCAAGAAAAATAAATTATGAAAAAGATAATCTCTTGTTTTCAGATGACTTTTGGTATTTGTAAAAGTGATAGATGGGTAATTAAAAAAAAAATTTCACGCCTAACGGTAAAAAAATTTGTCTTTCTACTTAAAGAGGGTGAAAAATGTCAAAAACAACAGTATGAGAAAGTCCCCGAACTGATTAGAATTTCAGATGAGTTTGACTCTTTTCAGAATTCGTTTTCCTTCTTTCCTATTAAACTACATAACGAAGTCTTCGCCAGCTTTTGTATTTCGTTTCTTTTTGAAAGATTGCGTGATAACTCTTTACTGAGTCGAATTCATACGCTCATCTTCCCCCGGAAGATAAAATATCGTAGTAGTTAACCTGGGAAGTTATTTAATTAAATTGTTGTAAAAAAGTATAAAAACAGCAATTGCGGTATCCTATAAAAAAATATTTTTAAAAATAGTTAGAGGGAAATTAAAATTAAACTAATACAAGTGTAAATTATAACTGTAAAATGAAATGTTTCTCAATTCCTACTATTAGTTCACACTCTCCCTATATATGTTTATATATCTTGTTCAAATTTTTAATCATTAATAAAATACTTTTTATTCTTTCACTCAAGCTCAAATACATTTTTTTTAAACTTGTAGAGGATGACACTTGATGTTAATACAGTTTTTTATAAAATTAATTCATTAATTAACTTTAATTAATTAATTTTAGTTTCAAATGGGAGAAAAAAAATTCCCTTATATAAGATATTTAGCAGGAGTTAAATTTAGGAATAAATACCGCCAGTGGCGAACGCGTAGATTGCTGGAAAAAAATTTCTGTTTCAGATTTATTTTTTATTCTGGTTAACCTAAGTAGGAATTAGCTTTAATTTTTTAATATATTACTTGTTTCTATTCGCGATCGCAACGAACTATAGGGGGCGTTGTTGTATGAGACGCATACCTGCGATTTCTATATGAACCGTCATTCAGTTACTCTGGAGACGTCGTTAATGTAGCGTGTAGCATTGCAACGTTCCTTCTTTAATGTGGCTTATTAAATTTAAAAAAGAAAAATGCTTGATCTTCTTTCTTGTACAACCGAAAACAAAATGGTATCTCTTTTTATTAGAGAAGGAATATCCAAAACACATCGGAAAAATATTTGTACATTAACAGAAAAAAATATGTATATTCTTATAAGAGTTAAAACCTAATGCCCGAGAAATAGTATTACTAAATTTAATGATATAACATGAAAGGCCCATTTAAACTTTACATTCTATAGTTTTAAGAATCATATTACTTCAAAAATTAAAATGAACAAAAAGTATACATAAGCCTCATAATTTTATGAAATTTAATTTTGTAAACAAAGTTTTTTGACAACAATTTTTATCAAAAAATTTCAAGTTTCAATAAAAATCATTATTTAGAAACTAAGAAACGTAAAATAAAGAATGCTGACGAAAAAAAAAAAAAAAAAAAAACAATTCTTTTTTGTCGCCATTTTTAGTGCTACGAAAATTCGTCTTTGGGATTTGCCAAAAACAAAACAAGATGCAATTTTATTTTTTCAGGAGGGAAATATTTTACCGAAAAAACGAAAATGTACCAATTCCCACAACATAAAACTTTATCTTGGTAAACGTACGTTTTGGAAATGTTATTTCATTTGGAATCTTATTTATCAGAGTTCATATGGCGATATGATTGTTTTGAATCTATGCTAAACTCTATATCGGCTCATTTTCCACCGAAATCCGATTGACTATTTTGATTTTAAATAAAGTGTTTTATTTTATGAATTGTCGCAAAAATTTTAAGTGTAGATTGGCGGCACTTAAAAACCGCCAAATCTGTAGCGGCGGTGGCGTTAATACGTAAGTACCGAATTTTTATTCCATACTTTTCTGAATCATATTACTTCAAACATTGGAATATACAAGAAGTATACATAAACACATAATGTTATACCATTTAATTTTTCAAAAAAAGTATTTTGAGAACAATTTTTATCAAAAAATTATAAACTAAAAAACGGAAAATAAAGAATTCTTAGGATAAAAAAAACGATTTTAAGAATTCTTAACATTGAAATAAAAACTTTCATATTGTTTCTTTTTTTATTATTCTTATAGTTCTTAATCAGACGTAAAAAACCATTCTGTAGAGAACCATCATCAAATGAAAAAAAAATATTTACAAGCAAATTTTTTATTGTAAAAATCATTGCACTTACCTGATTTATGATTCCCGGAGAATTCCAAAATGATAAGTTCCTTGTTTGAAAACTTTATTCTCAAATAATAGATACATAGTTTATACCTTCATTACTTTTAGATAACATACTACACAGCAAAATTTTATAATTGATATGAATTTGAATATGTAGCTAAAAACAGAATAGCTGAATTCTAGTTGAACTTATTCTTTCAAAATTAAAAAAAACTTACCAAGAAAACGATTTAAATTAATTAAGAATCAGCACAAATGGCACTATTTCAAGTAACTTGGATAATTTTTTATTGTTGTTTTCCGAATTATATGGATACAGAAATATATACTATTCTATAACGAAGAAGAATATGCTATAACTATTACAATTCTGTATGTTCTGAATTCATATTTATTCACTGGAATGACGAAAGCAATGTTGACTTCACTTTAATTCGTAATGAATTGAAGACAGAAGAAATGCATTTTACCTTAATACACACATCTGTAACAGTATCCGAAATCGGAAGTCATCAGTTGCAAGTTTGTTGATAATAGAAATTAAAAATTATTGAGGAATTTTTCTTCAAATGTTTGGCGTGTTCTGTTCCTGAAAGATTTACTAATATTCTGGAGATTTTTTTCAAGTTCTTCGGCCTTTTCCTTAGGGAAATTTTGTTTCTTATTTGCTGCTAAAAAATGGCGTCTGTATCAGTCAATGACTTTGATGGAACTAAATGAAAACGTGATAAACTAATGTCCGATATTTGCAGGCTCCCGCTAGACTGCGTACTCGAGCGTTGCGATCGCGAATAGCAAATGAGATACTTATTTTGCACATCTTTTGCTTCATCGTTGTATAATATATATTAGACTGACTGAAAAAAAAACTCACTTTTCAACCAAAATATTTCTTCAACCATAATGAGGTGCCACCTTATAGCAACTTTATTTAAATGTTGAATTTAGCCGATTCTCAGATCAAATCAAATTCCAATATCAAGTAATCAATTTTAAGATGTATAATAACTTGGATATAATTAACACCTATTTGTCAATATTGTAGGTTAGGGAAGATTTTCGTATCGTGATCTGTGGTAGAATAATCCCCAAATCTTAACAACTTCCGTATAGCAGCCCGTGAGAAACTGCGAAAAAAAATAATTATAAATAAATATAATCTTTAAGTGATAAATTAATCAATCACTGGAGGGGACCAGCTTGAAGGGAATAACTCGTAGCTACCCCCAGATTAACCTCTATATGTTTTTTTCTTATTTAAATTTGCAAGTTTAAAATCCATTTAGCGCCTTGGCGTTTGTAGTTGGCGCAACAGATCCCAATATAGAAGGACCCTTGTAGATAGAAGGAAGTTTGAATGATATTAGGCTTCAACACACATTCAATCAGTGAAATACAAAATATGCTTAATTTAGCTTACATAGATACTAGGTTTCCTATTGCATAATTTAACACAAAGAAACAAAAATTCTGGTAAAACTACCATACTCTATGGTTATATTTCTGGTTAAAAAAAAGACATGATTCTGTAAAAAAAAAAATATATATATATATATATATATACGGTATTTAAACCATTCAATTAATAATTCTTCCATTCATATGAGAACGCTTTACCAGAAATTCTAGTTTTAAAAACTGCAGTTCTTATTACCATATCTTTATTAAAAGATACAAAACTGAAAATGTAAATATAACCGAATAAATGGTTTTTATTCCATGTCTTAATGTATTATGATAAAATGACCAAATATTACCATACTTACTACATTTTATCGCACATTATAAAACCATATTTTATTGCTTATCTCAACAAAATCATTGTCAAAGCATTTAAATTACCGAGCATTTTTGTTTTTCTCTTAAAACCAGAAACACGGCAAATCTTGACATATTCTGGTAGTATTGACCATACATTTTTATCAGTGTAATGCTTATTTCATAATGCCACGTTGTATTTTAACCTAAAATAGTTTTGATATTTTTTTATCATTCTATATCGAAGTTATTGGAACTGAAAATAGCCAAATAAAATATTTTGATTTACATTACGCTTTCTTTATGAATGTTCAAAAAGTTGTCTTAAATTTCAAAGTAATCTGAACAAAATTGCTTGGTTTGACATTGTTGGCATGATTGATTTGACATGAATTGGTTTGACAACTTGTTGAAATAAATATTATATAAAAAACATAAATAGTCTTTAGTATTTAAAATTTTTTGCTCAGTTTCTAGTCTTTGCTTTAAACTTCAGCAAGGGTTTTACGCAGTTTCAAACATCAAAAGAAATAACTTTGCAACATATTTAAAATTCAACTCAACAATATTCAAAACAAAATGAAATTTATCGATTTCACTAGCGATTTTATTAAATCAATATAAATTGAATGAAATCTCTTTGAAACTAAAATTCAATCATTAAAGGAAAATGTTTTAAAAAACTGAAGGATATTATATAGTTTAATATAATATCCCTGGTAAATGTATTCCAGTCAATATAATTAATAACATACAAAAATTAGTTGTCGACTTAAATTTTGTGTTGATTTAGTATATTTTTAGTTGATTTAGTATTAGAAGCTATTTAAATAAAGCTTTTATCATAACTTTCCGTAATGTATTTTTTCAAAAACATTTTGCTTTTAACGAAATTCTAAGACATTGACAGTTGATTAATATCTAATTTTTAACATCTTAATATTCCATTTTGCTCAATATAAACTTTTCATAGAAGTATTTTGAAATCACAATGATAACAGGCACCAATATTTATAATATTGTACATACAAGTAAACTTTAAATTATTCATTTTGAAACATTCCAAAACAAGAAGAAGAGCTAAAATCAATAACTTATAAAGCAGCAAAGAACTCAAAATTGGTTCCAAAAAATAAAATTATTAATTTGAAGCAATGTCACGCAATTTGCTTATTGAAGTACCATTGCAGGCTTGCCTTTTCTCAACAAATGATTTTTAAAGAAAATTACCTGAATAAAATAAAAGAACTTTAACGTTTTTTTCGATGTTTTCAAAGATGAATAAATCATTTAGCGATGTTTTGAAAACCTTGTTACGAAACTAATGTCCAAACATTCGCCAGGAAATTCTAATTTATTTTATCTGCTTTAATTTTCTTCTTGATTTGAAGAGAAAATGTTTTTATTTAAACACACATTGAAAAAATTTTATTTTTTCCAAAAACGGTGTTATTATGAAATTTAATTTTGCAAATTAAATTATTATCTTCATAATTAGCATATCTGAAATATGATTCTCGAACCCTTACAATTGCATCTCAATACGATAAAATCAAATTATTAAATCAAAAGTTTTTTTTTATGTATCTCTTTTGCCTGTTGTAAAATGAGACGGCCAATAAATAAAATTTTTGCTTGTAGCTGTAGCTTTCTGCATCTTTTACAAATCAACATCTAAAGTTGCGAGTCTCTTTTCTGTATGTAATTTTTGAAATAACTATTTTTTTTTTAATTTCACAACATTTTGCAACATTTAACTACATTTCATGTTTAATGTTTTAAAATATAATTTTTAAAACTGAAAGTAAAGAATTCGAACTTTTCTAAATCTATGTCTCTCAAACTTTGCTTCTTTTTGAAATATAACAAACACTGAGAGATAAAACATTTAGTTTATAAATCAAATAGCCAACACCGGTATGTGAATCTAGGCCACATCCATAAAAAAGGCTCCATACACCGAAATCCACAATACCAAAGAAAGTTGTGACTTAAATTTTGGAGAAAAAAAATTATTCCAATATGTTAATAACTTGGTTAGGTAAACATAATATTTCGATCAATGAACGATCATTCAAGTTACTTTCTTGCGTGCAATTTATCTAATGATTCATTATCTTACAATTGTTTTCATCTAATAACCGCTAAATGCATCAGTATAATATTTACCTCAATGATTGCCTTAATTGGATACCTGCAAGTGCGGCCATAGTAGGCAAATCGTGGCATTTGTCAGAAACCAATGAGGTACGACCCACACGCGTGACGTCACTTACAGGTATCCAATTGATTTGAATCACGTGGTTAGGCGGGCGCAATCACTTCCCTTCTCTCGAGTTGCAAGCACCCAATTGTTAAGTTTAATACAAATTGAAAAAAATTTAAATAAATTTATTGAATGAAAATTTTTTAAATTTTTTTTTCAATCATATTATGATTTATTAAGTCTAAATAAATATTACATTGAACGCTTAACTGAAATTTATCTAAAAAAATATCTAGAGATAATACCTAAAGCGTAATATGCATCTTTTGAATTATTCATGAATTTGCCTCAACAGATTTAAGACATCGAAAAAATACTACACCTCATTATGCTTTACACTTGTTTTGAAAACAAAAAAGAAAGTAAGTGAATTCATTTTTAATACCTAAATTAAGAGGCGATACACTGATGCATGGTATTAAATATACAATGAGGTATATATTTAAAGTTAATCAGCTTATGGCAGTAAACTTGAAGTCTTTATTTTCGAAAATCCTCTTCCTTCTGATTCTTTATGGTCGCCTTTAAATTCATTCATCATAAAAAACATCAATTCTTTGGAAACTAAAAGCACAAAAAATACTTGAGCAAAAAAAGGAGAAAGTTTTTGCATTAAATATTTAAAAAACTGACTTTACATAAGATTTTTTTACTAAGTCATTCAAATAGCATGAGAGTTAATCAATTAAAGTAAGAGTGATTAATTAAATTAACATTATAAATCTATTATTCAATTTAATTTTCCATCTAATATGTTAATGCCAAAGAAAATATTTAAAACAGTTCCTGCAACGTATTTTGTTTTATAAATCATTGAAAAGAAAACAACAACAAATCAGCTGTTTTTAAGTACACATCATTTATGGATATCTTGTCTTTGCTTTATTTATGCGCATGTTTTAAAAAAGATGTCATTAGCAGGCAAAACATTGCGTCAGCTGAAAATCCAGCGTAGTCAAGTCTGGAGAATAAGATGGCCCTTCTTGAGATGAAAAACAGTTATAGAAATGTTCTTTGCACTATTTAAGAGTTTCTTATTTTTATGAGTTAGAGAAGCATAATGGATTCCGCAACCAACTTGACTGTATAATCAATCTTTTACTAAATTAATATTTAACTAAAAATGTTTGATATTAAACTAAAAATGAATTAATGTTAACTGAAAATTTTACAACTGGAGGGATAAATTCAAATATCTATTTATGAGCTTAGTTATTCTTTACTCATTTTATATAAAATTTAGTATATTTTGATGGTTAATACTTTTAATTAAAATTATTATTGATTATACTATTAAAGTAAATTACGCCGAAATATTTGTAACGAAAATTATTCATTTTCTATTTTAATTCTCCTATGATTCTCAGTTCCGATTCAAATTAGAAATCATGTTAATATTTAAAAAATAAAAAATAAAAATATTTTCAAAAATGAAAAACTAAGAACCATACGAAAGATCAATTTCAGTAAAATTACCGTTCTATATAGCAATAACATTTCTTGTAAAAAAACCATAATTTTTGCTTAAAAAAAATTGTAATAATAATTTTGTAATTTATCCGTTTATACGGTAACGGGCTTTGGTTAATTCTAGCTTTAAACGTTATAGTTTTTATTAATACACATTCAGTAAAACAATGCATCACTAAAGTGTAAATTTAACCAAATAAATGGTTTTTGTGCCACGCTCTATGGTATCATAGTCCCCCATTGGACTGATCGTAAAGTCACTGTTCCCAGTAGAACACCGAAGTCAAGCATCACTCACGTGAAGGCTTGGGACAAAATAAGGGACAAGAACAAGTTACACATAAAAACAAAAATAAAGTATACACATAAAAATGAGTTATTTTTTAACTGAAATAAAAGTTTCGTAAAAACCAGAATATGGTTACATTTACCGTGTGTCAGGTTCTATGGGAGCATCGAAAAGCTCGGTAATCTTTACTAAAGTGATTTGGTAATAATTTTCGTTAAAGTAACCATAAAATATGGTGTTATAATGTGGGATAAAATTGAGTAAATGTAGCAAAATTTGATAATTATATCATGGTTTCTTAGAGCATGGCATAAAAATCACGTGCTTGTTTAAATTTACTTTTCAGTTTTTTTAATTAAATCTTTGATAATAAGAGTTATAATTGTGAAAATCGAAACTTCCGGTAAGCCGTTACCATATGAAATTTTATCAGAATCTTTTTCTTCGTGTTGGGGACAGTCGAATGGAGAGGAAAGAAGTGTTTGAGAGAACAATTTTGCCAAATAAAAATTTAAATTTAAAATTTATTACCCATTAGCAAAATGGGCCTTATTTTGAGTTTGATGGCGTCATTACACTTTTCAACTGTGTCCAAGAGTAATAGCAAGCAGTGCACATGTGTTACTATGGCGACTGCTGCTGTTTGATAATTTTTTTAGATTTCTTTTTTTTCACTTTTAATTTTGTTATGCATTAAGTTGGTGAGTTTATTTTTGAGATATGGGACCAGTGTAACCCCATAAATACTTCTTCAGTTGTGAATAAATGAAAATTCCATCATTTGAACGATGTTTTTGCTTTTATTGTTTTAATTAAGAATCAGAAATTCTAACTTTCAGTTCAAACTGGATCGTTTTCAATATTAATTCAGTTGAATATCCCAAATAAAGAGGGTCCCAAACTGATTGACACGGTCCCAAAGGTTAGAGTTGAAGCAAGAAAAAAAACGACGCCAAGCCCTAAACTTACCGAGACTGAAAAACCTAAAGCCAAAGAATGAAGACGGGAAAAAAATTAGACAACAGCCATTTTGCCAGTGGGTAACCTGTGATTGCCTTTCGGCGATCAAATTTTTTTCATATATTACTGTTAGATGTCATACTATCTTATTTATATATTTTTTTGTCTCCTTTGTTAATGTGTTTCCTACAATTTTTAATTAATGTTTTCTAATTTTCTATTTTGTATTCTTGTTATTGTAATATTTTCAACGATAAATTCAACTGATTGATAATTATTCAAAAATGCTTTGTTATTTTATTGAATATCATTCAATAAATATTTTTAAAACAAATTAAACAATTAAAGAATACTTTTATATAGATCTCTATTTCCATGTAATAACTAGTTATTCCTCATACTTATTTGTATAGAATTATATGATGCATAAACTATTCCTTCACTTCATTGTGTTACTCTCTGGACCGTGAATATTAGGTATTAATGATGATACCGATAAACGTACTAATAGAAGTGTGAATTCCTCAGCAAAGCATAGATATCAGTAGTTATTGTCATTTTCTATGTCATTCCATGCACCATTAATCTTGAATATTTTCTATAACGGTAAACAAGTGATGATGAAATTGTGCTAGGTAGAAGGAAATAATAAAGCGAGAGAACATTATAGAATAATATAGAATAAGAGAGAGAACATTGCATTCATTGACATTCTTATGACGCATAACATCCCTTATCCCCAAATTATCGCTTTCGCTTTTTATTAATTTAAAATTAACTCAAATTATTATATTCAATGATTAAAATGAAACAGCAAGAAGTAAAAAAATTTACATAAAAGTTTGTATTTTACAAGTCTTAAAACGATCAGAATTTGAAAATGGTTAAACTCAAACATAACTTACATACACACGGAGAAAGAAATTCAAGTAAAATTACAGTACTGTAAGGAAATAACATTTCTGGTGAAACAAATCTTGTCGATAAAGCTGAAACATACGGTATTTAAACCTTTTATTTAGTGATTTTTCCTTTCGTATGATTTACCAAAAATTCCGGTTTTCAAAATTATAGTCCTTATTATTATTATCTAGAAAAGAATACAAAACTGATAAGTAAATTAAACCAAATAATGTTTTATATGCAATGCTCTAAGGTATCATAAAAAAATTATCAAATTTTACCACATTTACAAGTTTTACCTTATTTATCAAATTTTTTCACACATTACATAAGCATATTTTATTGGTAATTTTACCAAAATAATTTCAAACGATTATGGTAAAATTACCAATAAAATATGGTAAAACCAAACCAAAGCACTTCAGTAAAAATCACCGATATTTTTGATGTTCCCATGCACTGTAATTATTACCATATTCTGGTAGTATTGGCCATACCTTTCTTCAGTGATCGTATTATTGAAGAAACAATTTAAACTTTAAATCTTTTGCAATTTTTAAAAATTTTATCTGCAGTCATATGATATCATGTCTTTAAAATATGAGGAAATTTTAAAAAACTCTAAATAAGTCTAAAAAAATAATCTGCAAACGATTTTTAGTTTTTTTCTTCTCTTTTCTTTTAAAGAATAATTTGCCTTGATGGAAAATCTATTTCATCTCAACGCATAAGAGAACATATCTCAAACCAATGCACAAAATGGAAATACTGTAATTAGGACTAAAGCTAGATATTTGACGAAATTAATTATCATGCTTTAAACTTGAAGTATTAAATTGCATTTAGTAAGCCCGAGTATTTACTTTTCGCGAGGATGTTCTCAAGACATCATCTTCTTAAGAATAATAGAATGGCAACAAATTCCCACTAGCGAGTGACAATCATTGTAGCTCAAGTAAAATTCTATAGAAATTCTATTAAGAACAACAACTAAAATATTTATTTTATCTAATTTTTGACCTAATTAAATTCGGAAGCAATGTTGTAAAAGCAAATGCTGAAAATTGAAAATATTTTTATGTTATTTTATTTAATGCGAGTGTTAATGTGTTTGAAATCAGTTAAATATCGTTAACGAATTTATTATAAATATAATCTCAAAAAGCGTGCCTAAAACATAAATGTTATTCATTTCAAAGAAATATTAGTCTTGTTTAACTAAACTTGTCAAAACTGTGCCTCAAAGAATTCTTTGCACTGGAGCTCCACATTAGTACAGTAATCTAAGTACTCTGTTCTCTCTCAAGGACTCGCCGCTTTACAGCTCCCCGTTGATCATTCTCAAAACTGTGAGTTTAGAATTGAAGGATTACGCACTTAATTTGGAAAAAAGAGAAATCTTAAAACATAATGAAAAAAGCTCTCTCCTCCCATAAATAATACAAATTGAAGAGATTAAATTTATGTGTGGACTTGTTGCTCGTTGACTGCGCAAGGATCCACCTGTCGGAAACCTAAAGGAACAAAACAAAAAAAAGACCCATAAAGACTAAGAACAAATAATAGTGAAACTGGAGTTCACGCAAACAGCTTCGTGGTGACACTGTTGGAAATATTTGCTCGTAGGTTAATTTTTCTGCGGAAACCTGACTCTTTATGACTCCAGTTTGAGAAACAAATAAAAAAATGGAGTCAATTGTGTCACGTTATATTAATTAAGAACCAAACTATTCTTACCATCTCGCTGTTAATATTATTATTAAAAGTACTAAATGAACTAAATTTTGCTTAAAAGTGCTACGATTTGTTAATCGCCCTAAACAGCATTTCTATGATTTTTTTTCCTCTTCTTGGATATGCTGCTATACTGTTCCTCATTAAATGCTTAGAACTCAAATACTGCATATTTAATTTCATATGCACAAAACAAACACTTTAAAAAAACTGATAAAAACACTTTTTAATTTTATCTTAGATGCTTTGGTAGCTTACCCAAACCACTGGTGTGCAGAAAATCACCTTATAATTGTATCTACTAGTCGGACCTTTGAGAGAGGCTGCAAGACTCTATTAGACAGCTCCCATTTCCTAAGCAATTGTTTATTTATACCTCGCCCCGCCCTATTCAGGGCACACGAGAGTAGAACAAACATTCTACTGACAAAACATACATAAAACACATAAAACACAAAAAATTACTTTAGCAACTAGTATAAATGACATATAAAGAATAAATTAAATTTTGAAAATAGTTACACTATAAAATACAAAGGCATAGAGAAATGCCTTAAACAAAAAGCATAGAAATTAATTTTAACTTAATAATAATGAAATTACATGGCAGATAAGTAACTAGAAAACATAAGAAGATTATTTTGACAGCTGTCGAAAGTGTAAGGCTCTCAAGAAGGCTGGATAGCAAGAATTTTGAAAGGAAATATGAAATAAGAAAAATAAAAATAAGAATCATCTACAAAAAGTCTGCAATGAGGAAAAAAATGTTTATAGAGTTTCTCTAGCGATAGGTATATTCAACAAACATATGTGAATAGATTGAGAAGAAACTGAGAAGTTATAGCTAGAAGGTGGTAACAGTTAATACTCATTAGAACGTGATCGTAATTCAAGGAGGGCCTGGTGATGCGCAGGGCAAGTGATGTCTGAGGCTTGATGATAAGGATTATGGCTGGTTCCAAAAAAGGTATTGGTGTGCCAGCAGTTGATGCAATATTTTTCGTCGGAGTGACATTCATTTGTGTGATGGTCGCCTCCGCAGTTAGAGCAAGTGGCGAATTCTTGAGTGCAAGAGTGGGTGGAATGATCAAGACCTTGACACCATGAGCAGCGTCGAAGTAGAATTCTTTTTTTGATAATGCATCTGTTAAGGCCTATATAGATGCGTTTTGTCCTCAGGAGTTGTTGAGCAAGTTTATGCGATACATTGACAATGAGATGTTTTTTGTCAACATGTTTTTTGTGAGGTATTGACTTTGTGTAGGTGATGGTATTATTGTCAAATGATGATTCTCTGAAATGCTGGAGGATGTTGAATATACTGTTAGAGCTGGTGCATTCAGAATTATAAGTGAGGTAAGACGTTGTTCTTTGTCGTGGAATTCCAGCTTATTTTTGATGCTATTTGTTAATCTAGTCTTTGCCTCATGACCGTGAAACTTTATTTCGACGAAATTCTTTGTCTTGTAAACCTTCTTCACAATTGGTAGCGTTGTAGAATCATTTATGATTTTGATGATGTCATCACCAGATATCTCGTCTTCAGCAGTGATGATAATATGTGCGGGAGGAAGCTGTCTCTTGGCGATTTTGCTGTAAGTTGGAGTATGGCAAGATTGTTTAAGTTCGTTGAGCTGATCTGATATCCTAATAATTTGTCGCTCTAAGTTCATAATATGTGTTGGATCAACTTTATCTGAAAGTATGGAAATACGATGATTTAGTTCTTCTAGTTGTTGAACTTGTATGTATGATGAAGAGGACTGACAGCTGAACAAGGTTTTAATTTTTTGGATTGCCTCATTGCAAGCTTGTCTCTGAGTAATTGAGAGTTTGAACTTATCACCAGATTTGCTCTCTACATTTTTAACGATTATGATGATTAATATGTCTAATTCGTGAGAATTGTCAGGAGCTGGCAAAATTGAAGCAGATGGAACGGTAGTGTTGGCCGTTGTCGGTAATGGGGAAGATGGAGAGGTAAACTCATGATCGATGTTTGTGTTTAGAACGTTGTGGATTGTTTCGCTGAGTGGAGATAAATTAGCCCGCTGTAGAGAATTTGCTGTACTATTCAGCACTGATTGTTGTGACATAGATAATGGATCGGCCTGAAGAGGTGAATTTTCTTGAAAAGGATTAAATGGCGGTTTAGCCGATATATGGGATGAAGAGGATGTTTGTGTTTCGCTAACGCCTTTTGCTTCTGTTTGTTCTATGCGAATTGGAGAATGATGGCCAGCTCTGGGTAAGCCTGCTAGTTTGCTGTTTTGTTGACTTTGAACACTTTGGCTGATTCTTACAGCTTGCTTAAAAGGAGACTCAGCCGAATTGTGAGCTGAAGGGAGATAACTTTTGAGACGTGTTAATGAGATGTCACGAGGCGGTCTAGATCTGCCAGAATTGTTCTCTGGTGTTTGTTGATCAATTATAGTGCTTACTGTGTTCATGTTGGAAGATGTTGGTGTAGCACTGATGCCTTTTGCCTCTATTTGGTCTCTGCAGACTGGAGAAAGGCTACGAGTTCTCGATGAGCCTCTTAGATTACTAGGAGGTGGATTTGCATTTCCTAAGCAATGGACCGCACAATTATTAGTAAAGCCTAGTTAAAGATTTATAAAAACCATCTGTTGAGAATTTTAAATAGTTTAGCCTTAAATTATGTAATTAAAAACTAAAATATCTGCTACAAAATTTCAATGACAGTCTATATGTTTAAAATTTTTAGTTTTTCAATTATCAAAGATTGAAATGATCAGCATTTAAACTAAAATTATTATCTAATGTTAATTTCAGCGAAAAATTAGCCATAAAAAACAAAAATTAAAAAATGCGTCCACAGAAGGGAATTAATTAATTTCTTTAATTTTAAAAACCTTTATCAAGGTGCAATTTATAGCATCATATTGTCATTGTCAATACAGGGCATGTTATGTGTGATGTTGTCATCAGTATCAATATATAAAAACAGGTGTAAATTTAAAAATTTGTCAGAAATTCGTTTAGACATTCGTTCAATCGTTACAGTTTAGTTAGATACATTTTTCAGATCATAACTCCATTGATTTATGAATGATCCATGAATTTATGATTGAAAATTCTTTTCTTTCTGCTTGTTTGTAAATGATATTATTCAAAAATACTTACAATTTCCCACTTATAATGACTTTCAATTCCATTCAACAAAAATCAAGTGGCAGGGATGTTTTGCTTTTATTTTAAAGAAAAATAGTCACTATATTGACTGATTAATAAGCAAATATTTTCTTAAATGCATAGCAAAGTATTTCCAATTTTATTATTATTATGAGGGAAAATAATTCTGCAGAATACAAATAAATTCTGTTCATATTTTTTGGGCAAAATGATAAGGAAACTTCTTTTTTTACTGTCTAAACCAAAAGAATATAAAAATTATGAAATAAACTTTCAGGACAAATAATAACAGTATGAAATTGCATGCATTTAGAGTTTTGAGCTTAAATTTCCAGACAAATTGCTTTAATAGTCACAAATCATTAAAACACTGTAAAAAAATTTCCGAAGTTTAAAATTAAAAACTAATAAAAATCTAGATCTACTAATATTTTTAAATCTATTTATATATACCCTGCGCAATATAAAAAAAGGACAAACCTGAAGTAAACTTTGATCTAATGATTTTATCTTCACGTTCTTGCACTCAATATTGAAAGAGGGTAGTCGCAATCTGGGAAATATAATCAGAAGCGCTGTTTAAATTTTTAACCGTGAAATGCTAATTTTACTTTCTGCGTATTTCAATATTTTTTAAGAAAATCAAAAAACATTTTGCTCACAATTATAAAATTCATTTATCCAAGGATATTTTTTTGCAAAACATAACTTTTATTATTTCTCTATTATTATCATTAATAATATTCGAAAAAAATTGAATTATAAAATTCACAATTTTATACATAATATTAAAGAATACAATTTTGAATGAAAAAATACAAAACTTGAGAGAAATCGATGAAATAGTTTCTGAGAAATGAAATTTGGAAAAGCCATATATTTAAAATTTGTTATATTTGTTAGGAAGTATTCAACCGATTTCGCTTAAATGTTGTATTTTGCCATGTAATATTACATGGTTTAAAAAGATCTAAAAATTGTCTTCCTTACGAATCAAAAATATTTCTACTATTATTAAATAAAATAATAAAAAATAATTATTATTTATTAAAACTTATTTTTTGCATAAAATTATCCTTGGATAAACAAACTTTTAACTGTGTGCAAACATTTTCAATACCCCAACATTTTTTGGAAGTCCAAAATCCAAATCTTTTGAATAAAAGGTATGTTTAGAGAAAGTACGTTTTTTGTCTGATTTCGTCACTTAAAATATCACCAGCACAAATTAATTAGCTTTTGAATTCAGTCCCTCGAACCATTAAGATCAAGTCTTAGAACGTGAAGATCCGATCGTTAAATCAAAAGTTATTCAAAATGGCCAATATGTTTTTTTTTTGGCGCACTGTATCTTTAAATTTTCAGAACCTGCACCTGAGAAAAATGTCCGGTCTAGAAAAATTAAAAATTATACTTAAAATTCCTGCTTGTCTTGAATCTTTTTAAAGTTACTAATGTGAAACTTTAATTAGTAAACTTATTTTTTTCTAAATTACTTTTTATTTAAGTAAAAATTCCTATAATAAATCAAGCATAATTCTTTGAAAAAATTCAAATTAATCACTATTAAAAAGAATAACATAAATATATGATAAAAACTTTCATTCAAACGGAAGCAAAATACATTTTATCTGGAAGGTAATAAATATTTAGTTATGTTTTAAGCATATGATATAAAAATATAGTTAAAAAGAAATATTCTATATTGATATTAACAGAAGTAAATTTTTACCAAGTTGAGTCATTTTTAAAAAAATCTTATTTAATAGGATTAAAACATTCATAATTCTTTTGTTTATTAGGAATTAAGAAGTATTATAATGGAAGAATTTTAGTAAATGAAACAAATTTCTACCAGATTGTTTTCTAAATAATGTTAAGAATTATTTTTAAACTTTTAAAAATCCAATTTTTATACAATCTATTTCATTAGCTTTAATATTTTCTAAGAATTTTTAAAATTTAAACAGAAAAAATACGTGTTTTCTTATTAGACATATTCAAAACCTACGAATCAGTAAAACTTAAAAACGTAAAAGATATAATAAAGTTTCAAATTTTATTGAATATTCATAAAAACTTAAAATCAGAATTTTGGATGTATTCAAAAACTTCTTCACATAGTATTTTATACATATTTTTACCGAGAGATTTAAGCATTATTAAAAACAAAATTTATTCTCCTTTTGGAATTTCATGAACAAGAAAGTATCGAAAATTATGAATAAGATCTTACTTACAAATTCTAACTAAACAAGTATTTCCTAAAAAGATCATTGTAATTTAATCATATTCTTTGTGTGTATGTATTAGAAAATAAGCATTTCTTTTAATTTTTTATCAAGCATGATTTTTATTGCCATCTCACCATTTATTTCTAAAATATTTCGTCTTTTTTAAAATAATATCAATATGTATATTATTAATTTATGTTATTACATTATATTATTAAATTATATTATTACTTAAGAGAACTCCAGGATCAAGTAGTGGAGAAATTTGCCTTCGTGGAGGACTTTTTGATGGCACTAATACACATTTACCATGCATGGTGATAAAAACCACGAACGCGTCCCACAATTAGTCTCACAACAAGGAGACTCTAACCCATGATCCGTTTACCACTGAGGATAGTTTACATCAGCACTGTAATAGGTGCGAGCCGAGTGCGGAATTTGTATCAACCAGCCATCTATGGGATTCAAACCCGGGCCATCTCGGTGGGTGGAGCGCGCTGTCCCTTGAGCCACCACGGCTCCTTCATAAGTATTGAGATTTGACTGACGATATAGGTCAGGACTGACTTAGGTCCATGACTGACATAAGTTAAAATCCTCTTTCTATCAGGTTAACCATAGGAGCTTTATCCAGGAGTTTCTTTGTCTTCTAAGTTTGGTTCCTAATTGCAAGGCTACCGAGTAGAATATGAATAGCCTTGCACCTAAAAAAGCGCTGTTACACACCTGGTATAAAATAAAATAAAATTAAATTAAATTAACTGCTCTCAAGAATATGAACTATATTACTTTAATTTATCTAAAATATCATAACTCTGCGTCTAATGGTCATTGCCAAAATATTGAATTCAAAAATGTTACACAATAGTTTGTTTAATCGTATTGTTATGTTTCAGCTATCAACTTGCTACGCACAACTAGGAAGCAGCCAAATTTTACATAATATCAATATAATTTAAATAAATAAAAGCTGGTAAAATTATAATAATTTAATTATATCTTAAATAGTAAATTTATGACAATAATAATAATTACAGTCGGAGCCTATATTTTTGTAACACCCCATGTTTTAATTACGAATACATTAAAAATAAAAATAATTAAACTCAACAAGCTTTTGTATTTTAAAACTAATACATAAAAAAAATTGCGAAACTGCGACAAAATGTCTTGCTTTTTTTTAAAAACTACATAAAAGCTTTAAAAGACAGTTATTTTAGATGTCTTTCCGTGCATTTGAGAAATATTACAGAATTTTATCTATCTTCATATTTTACTTCCATTTAACAAAGTTTTTTTGACGCTTCGCATTTCTTTAAATCCTTTTCGAAAAATCTAAAGATTTTCCGATACTTTATATCTACTTTCATCGTTCAAACATTTTCCTTTTCAACGAAATGAATGGTTCTTGTGTTGTGAGCTATACTCTAATATAAATCTTTTACTGATGCTATCGCACAACAACACGCATTTTCGATAGTAAACCCCTCTATACGCATTCAATACGTTCGGTTAGAAAATATTGTAAATCCGGCAAACGTTGATAGTTTTAACAAAATACATAGTTTTTCGATTGATCTATCAGAAGCATTATAAAGTTTCCATTTCGTTTGAATATATTATTTCGATTGGTAAGTATAAAAACAATATTTCAATAGCATAAGTAAATAAATAATATTCCAATAGCATTGATAAGTTAAGAGACAATATTTAAAAAGCATTAATAAGCCAATAACCAATATTCTAATAGCGTTTGATAAGTATATAAATAATGTTTCAACATTGATAAGAATCTAAACAATATTCCAATAGCATTGATGAATAAATTAATAATATTTCAATAGCATAGATAAGTAAGTAAACTGTATTCAAATAGCATCGATAAATAAGTTAATAATATTCCAATAGCATGCAAACAAGTATACAAACAATATTTCAATAGCATAAGTAAATAAATAATATTCCAATAGCATTGATAAGTTAAGAGACAATATTTTAAAAGCATTAATAAGCCAATAAACAATATTCAAATAGCGTTTGACAAGTATATAAACAATGTTCGAATAGTTTTGATAAGTATGCAAATAATATTCCAATAGTATTGATAAAATCTAAACAATATTCCAATACAATTGATGAATAAATTAACAATATTTCAATAGCATAGATAAGTAAGTAAACAGTATTCAAATAGCATTGATAAATAAGTTAATAATATTCCAATAGCATTGATGAGTAAAAATACAATACTTTACTAGCATTTATAAGTCAATAAAAATATTCAAATAGCCATGATAGATATATAAACAATATTCCAATAGCATTAATAAGTATGTTAACAATATTCCAATAGCATTGATAAAAATCTGAACAATATTTCAATAGCATTCTTAAGTAATAAACAATATTCAAATAACATTGATAACTAAACAAACAATATCCCAATACCATTGATAAGAATCTAAAGTCATATTCCAATAGCATTGATAAATAAAATAACAATATTCCAATAGCATTGATAAATGAATGAACAATATTTAAATAACAATGATAAGTATAGAAACAATATTACAATAGCATTGATAAGTATATTAACAATATTCCAATATCGTTAGAGGAAAATAAAGAATTGTCAGATGATTTTAAAAGGACAAAATGATAAAATAGAAATGAGTTTTTAAGCACCAAATTTTTCAAAAAGATAAAATAATTTTATTTTTATCAGACCCAAACCAATAAATATAGGGTACATCTTTTTCAAAAGATGTGAGATCCTAGTGCAAGGGTTTTATTTTTTGTTAAAAAAGTTTTGTGCCAAAACGATGCAACCCGCGTTTTTCGTTTTAGGTTCGTAACAAAGTAAAGTTCACTTCACAAACGGGGTTTATAAACTAATTTTTATTTTATCATTTTCACATATCTCGTGAAATTTCGGTTGGAAATATATTCTGCTTATAGCATTAAACAATGCAAACTTGCATTACCCTTTGGCACATAGATTTATAGTTTAAATTTGAGCACTCTAGCTCACTCTAGCTTATCGGAAACGTGGAAGAATATCGATAAACGATAAATTCTTGTAGTTGTTAAGAAGCAGTTGAAACTTATATAGTCACCCTGAGTGCAGCTAAAATATCTGATTTCTTTGGCTAGTTGGAAGGTATTGAAAATTATAATTTGCGATAAATCATCAACTAAATCTTTCATAGATCAAAAAACTATTTAAACTTGTATTTTTATCAAGAACAAAGTTGCGTTTTAAATACGAAAATTCTAGCTGCATAAAAAGAATGGTTGTTTGGTTCTAATGCCACTTGCCGCACGGGCAAGCAAATTTAAGGCAGAATGTGCGATTCTTGTTTTTCAGTGGCGCCATCTATGGTCAAGAATTCGACTTCTGCCACATCATACGTCATACCTGATCATAAGGCGGACCCATTCATTTATCCACAGATCATAATTTTGCCCTGAATCAGAGAACGATCGATCTCCAATCCAGTACCCCCAGAGGTATTGATTTTTTATGGGAACATGGAGGACTTTGCGACTCGACAGAATTTTAACGTGCATCAGTCACCAACTACACGGGGAGTCTTCGGCCAGTAATATTAAATTATCCCTTTATCTACTGACGGTACTTATAAGTACCAATCACTTAAAAACTTTATAGCACAACAACCATTATTTATATTCTGATGGTACATTTTGGAAACAATCTTTTAAATCTACTTTTCATGATAGATGGCAGCAGTTGTTCTACACTGATGAATTATACGCGGGAGAAAGCTATTTTCGAACGGACTTAGTGCTCTTTTGCTGCCACTTCGTACGATTGCCGCTCTTATCATTTCTTCGCTATAAATATATATACAGTGAAACCCCGATTTTACGTTTCTCAGGGGACTGGGTAAAAAAAACGTAAAATCCGGGAAAACGTAAAATACGGGAAATACTTAGATAGCAAAAAATCGTATAATAATAATGGGAAAATAAAACAAAC
>NC_092209.1:56074327-56091754 GCF_043381705.1 Parasteatoda tepidariorum | reverse complement strand
ATTTTTATCATTATTATAATATCAAATAAAGGGTTATATTAGGAACTCTCGGACAAGGGCCCAGCATTCTACCGACCAGGCTATCCCGGCCCCATAAAAAGAATAAATATGTCAATTAACGATAAATTCTATCTGCCGATAATGGTGATATATTATACTTGAGGCAGTCAAAAAATGACTGCAACTTTTATTACAATCAAACGCAAGGCGCAAATAAAGATAAATTACACTCTAACTAGATGGCTGTCAAATGTTCAAACCAAATTACCATCCTTATATACGAGAAAGCAGATTATTTAAACTTAATAAAAATTTTACCCAACACAGAAATAAGCTGGTTATTTCTGAAAAAAAAATACTGGCTTGCAACTTTCGAAAAAAATAGATGGCTTACTAAAATCTCATTTTTGTCAGAACCTTCTTTAGAAAACATATATATCTGAGATTCTTTTATCATTATCACTTAGTTAAATAAAATAATTAAATTATGATTTTTTATTATTGTATCTGTCATACTTTATCCTTTTTTAAAAAAATATTTTTGTAGTTTTTTAGGTTGTAAATAAAATATTTTATTTTTCAAGTAGAAATCCCTTTAATTAAAAGTTATTCTACTGTCTGTAAAAAGGAATTGTCAAAACTATCAGAATATCGTAAAATTTACCATATTTCTGACTCTATGAGAGCACCATAAAGTTCAGGAATTTTTATTGAAGCGAATCAGTAATTTTTAATACTTTTTAAAATTTGGTAAATATGGTAAAATTTGGTAGTTTTATCATGATACCTTGGAGCATTGTATAAAAATCATTTATTTAGCTAAATTTTCTTATCAGTTTTATGTTTCTTACTAAACGTGTGATAAAAAACTATAATTTTGAATACCAAAATTTCTGGTAAACCGCTACAATATGAACGGAAAGGTTAGAAAAATGATTGATTTAAATACCGTACATTTTGGTTTTATTATCCAGAATTCTTTTTTTAAATAGAAATTTCATTACCACACAATACGGTAATTTTACCAGATTTTTTTTCTGTCAACTCAATATTTTAACATCTGCTTTTTCTAAAAAATGTAAATAGTAATTTATCATATCACCACCAGCAAACATTCAACTGCAAATTAAATAGACCTTTCTTTTATATACTTAAAGCTTATAAGCTAATCATCAGTTCAATATTCTGTTGCTTATCGTAAAAGCAATTATTTATTTAATTTTACATATTTCTCAACTTAATTTTCCTCATAAACTCAGCATTAAAAATTGAAATACGTAGCTAAAAATTTAATTTTTTTAAAACTACATTACTTTATAAAAGTACATATTACTTGAATTTGCATATTCTATACGATAAAAAAATAAAACTAGAAAAAAATATAAAAGTTAACTATACAAATACTTCTTTTTTCTCATAACTCATACTTTTTTCCTTATATTGAACTTTCAAAAGCTGAATTTATGCAAACCTAAAGAATTCAAAATTCAATTTTAAGCGAAATGGAACTGAGTTCACTCTCATGTTCTGTACTAAAAACCCCTCAAGCTTTCTAGAGATAAATTCCTTCGAAATGTCTCCCATGCCAACACCTGTCTTCTTGAATCATCTTTAGAATTCTACCTGAATATTTTGCCTGAAATTGAAATTTATAAATCATATTTTAGCAAAAATGTGTGTTAAATTATTTAGTATGTAGATTGTTGGCCTGCATATAAATGAATATAAATAAACTGTTCCAGAAACGGATTATTTGACTTATTTTACAATTATTAATGCTTTTGTGTTTGGAAATTTAAAAAAAATATTTCTCTACATAATATGTTTAGTGTTATATACAATAAATTATTTACGACAGAAAATACAAATGATGAATAATTACTACATAGTATATATATATATATATATATATATATATATATAGAATATTACTTGCATTATTAATGCAAACTATTATATTCCAGTGGAACATTAACATAGCACAATATAAACAATGCTTAAAGGCTTAAAGGTTATATTGCCTTGAACCCATGAGTATGCATCTAATAAATGAAATATCGATGCCATAATAATTTCAACAGATAGAAAACGCTATTATATACACTGAGTGACCAAATTATTATGACCACCTCAGAGTTTTACGCAAATGAGTTATTGCGTCACAGCGCTGCCACTAGAGGGCAAGATAACTATAACACAGGAATGCTGGACAAGTGAGTCATCAGTTATACTGTGTTGCTTTCTCAGATATGGGAAAGAAAAGTGATTTAACTGAATTTCAACGTGGAATGATTGTGGGTGCGAGATGTGTCGGAACGAGTATCAGCAAAACGGCTGCACTTGTGAAGTGTTCTAGAGCAGCAGTTGTTAATGTGTGCAAAGAATGGACAATCAAGCAAAAAACCGGGTCTCTGCGTCAGACTTGTGGTCGTCACAGGGTACTGAATGCTCGATCAGAGAGAAGGCTGGCCAGGGTTGTGCAGCGCAACAGGAGAGCAACAGTGCGAGAAATTGCAAGTGATCTTAATCATGGAGCAACTGTGAAAGTCTCTGAACGGGCTGTTCGACGCACATTGCGTCGTATAGGGTATGGAAGCAGACGACCTGTTCGTAAGCCTCTACAGTCTGCTTTAAATAAGCGCAGACGTCTCCAATTTGCAAAGGAGCACAAACATTGGACAGTAGATGACTGGAAGAGGGTCATGTGGTCCGATGAATCACGATTTCAAATGCATCGCGCAGATGGCAGGATGAGAATATGGAGAAAACAGCACGAAAGCATGGATCCCAACTACATTGCCACGACACTTCAAGCCGGTGGTAGCAACGTTATGGTATGGGGAATGTTCTCTTGGTACTGTATGGGTCCTTTAATTCCTGTACCACAACGCTTCAATGCCCAAGAGTATTTAAGTATCATCGCAGATCAAGTGCATCCGTTTATGTCAATGGTGTACTCTGGCGAGGATGGATACTTCCAGCAGGACAACGCTCCTTGTCATAAAGCTGACATTGTCCTCAAATGGTTCGAAGAGCATGACGGAGAATTTAACTTTCTTCGTTGGCCAGCATAATCCCCAGATCCCAATCCAATTGAGAATTTGTGGGATGAAATTGAACGGGCGCTCAGACTGATGGATCCAGTACCATCAAATTCGCAGGAATTGGCAAGTGCAGTTCAGTGAGCATGGTCTGGCATACCTTTTACCACCTACCAACATCTCATAGAATCCATGCCCAGACGAATTAAGGCAGTAATACGCGCAAAAGGTGGCCCAACTGCGTACTGAAGGGGTGGTCATAATAATTTGGCCAAGTAGTGTATAATAATGAATTTTAAGGAAAAATAAAAAAGCTTTAAAATATGATCCGGATAATAACTTTTGTAGTTAAGAAAATTAGATGTTGAAAACAAATTCATTTAAATGAAATAATCGCGGACTTAAATTGGCTAAAGTCAAAAACAAAACAATTAATGGAATTTACACACACAGTTTCAAAAAGATACATTTGCAGATGACTGAAACATATAAATTTGTAGAATTTTCTTTCGGATTACAATTCCGACATTTAATAAATTTAATTTAATAATAAAAGTTTACATACTGATTAAACAAAATTAATAATTATGAAAGTCAATCAAAATGATTTCTTTATTAATTTAAAACTTACCTTATGCTTAATTAAAGTCTAGTTAACATAAAGCTAAGTTAAACAAATTAAGAATTGTCACGCGGAGAAACAATTCTAGAAGTTTAGCTGTACAGTATTATCATAAGATTTTTGTAGATCAGAATTACTTTTAAACCATGAGCAAATAAACGGAAAAAATACCAAATGAATGTTTTAACCACCCCATTTTTTTTAGTTTCACTAACCAAAAGTATGGTGTTTTTTCTTTTTAGAAATGCTAAAATCTTATTTATAGTTCTTACTTCCACACATTTAGTGGAAAATACAAAACTGAAATGTTAATTTTTATGCCATGTTCAAAAGCATCATGATAAAATTATTAAAATTTTACCAAATGTAACAAATTTTATCTCATATTATAAAACGATATATACATACGTTTAACGATATATATATAACGTAACGGTATATATATATATATATATTATTTAATTTTACTTCGCCAGTATGTGTTTACTTATTCATTAATTTTATCTTGAGCATAGGTTGCAAGGTTTATTTTTCTCAAATATGAATGTTTTTGCATCTTTTATTTAAATGGGCTAAAACAACTTCACAAATCACAAATAGTGAAATTTTNTAGCAAATAAGCCATATATATAGTTCATTTCTCCGTGAATGAAATTCTCCGACCCTATTATTCTGTATAAAAAATCAATACTCCGTTAACTTTTTGAACATACTATAAAATTAATCAAACTTAAAGTCTTTCAGAATTTAATATTTGACAATTAAAATATTCAAGACTCATCATGATGATTACTAAATTATTTTCGAAATTATTGTACGCGTAACAACATTTCCTCATTATGTACATTTTTACTGTGTGCCTTCTTGAATAATATTTCTGGCACATTAATGAGTTTAATTAATAATTTATGAAACATTGTAAAATGCAATTATTTGTGCAAATAGCTTTCTTAGGTGATCGGTAAAATTTAATTTTGTTTTACAAGTCAAATGCAATTTATTCAAACAAATAAAAAATATCTATTAGCATTAGAAAAATGTTTCATTCTAACTATATCTATAATTACAATAACAAAAAGTTTTCCTAAACAAATATTGCCTCCAGCGGCGAAATTGAGATATTTTTAATGACATACATTAATTGAAAAAAGACTGTTAATTATCGAACAAGTTTTATTCTTATAGGCGCTTAAGTATGAAATAATATCAATAAAAATAAAAAGAGAATTTATTTTCGACGTATTATTCATTAGTTTATTGATTTTCAAGCTGAATAAATTGCGGTACGTGCTGTTAAAAGTTTCTTTACATAATTGCTTTAAAATTATTTCCTAACTATCTTACTATCTTACATAAACTAACTAACGGCCACAATGGTTAACACATAAATCATTCGCTTCTGTTTAAAACTATCCATAATATTAGAGCCCCAATTAAGATAGACAAGTTGTAAAGCCGATTTGCTAAACGGGAGATGGAGAAATGTAACTGAAAACACGTAAAGATTGAAACTAGTCTATAACTGGTAAACGAGATAACAATATTCATAAGTTTAATTACACTTGCGTGAAACTTTACCTTGAGAAAAAGAGAATAATCGAGGCTACCAGAATATTGAAAAATTTACCGTGTTTCTTATTCTATGGGGACAGCAAAAATCTCGGTAATTTTTACAGAAGCGCTTTGGTAATGATTTTTGTAAAATTTACAGTACAATATGGTTTTATAATCTGTAATAAAATTTAGTAAATGTGGTATAGCTTGATAATTTTATCATGATACCTTAGATCATGAGATTAAAAACGATTTATTTGGATAAATTTAGTTTCCAGTTTAACTTATTTTGCTAAATGTTTGGTAGTAAGAACTGTACTGTGTAGTGTGTAATTGGTTTGGCACCATTTCTTTCTCAAGGAATCTTTTTAGGAATAACGAATTCTTTTTAGGGTTAGCACAAACTCTTTTTCAAACAAAAAATTCCAATAGATTTTACATGTTTTTTTAAGGTCTTTCGCTGAGGAAAGTATAAATGCCACAATTTAAATGTAATTTTATATTGTATATGCCATCTTGCTGTAAAGAATTATCTGAGGCCTAGAGCGGAACAATAACTGAAATATTTAAAAAGTCATTTAACATTTTTAAAAATTGCCAATTTGGTGACATTTTTCCACCTACATGAAAGTTATCAAAATCAATGAATTATTTCTTTTTTCGCAAATTTTTATGAGCCCAGATAATGCAGCATTGGAGAGAGTATTTAAATATTGAAAAATTAGGGACCATAAACGCTTTTCATTTTCTTAAAACTGTGGCTTTTCTCCATAATGACCTTTTGCGCCATTTTCAGAATAAAAGTAGAGGGCGCTGGATAAATATAGGTTAAACTTAACCAAACAGTCATGTTTAACTGCAAAAAACTCAGATCAGTTACGAAAATAGCATATTATTTGCAAAAAAGCATCATTTCATGCGACTACAGGGCCTTCGAAAAACAGTCTTAAGTCTGGTGAATGAGATGAAAATTCTTTTATTGTCAGAAAATTGTAAACATATTTCTTTGCACAATTCTTAAATGTCTTCATCTCTGTGGGCTATAAAAAAAATCAGGTAGCACGACCTTTTCTGGTATTCAAAGTTTGTTAACAAACAAGTTCTAAATTAGAGGTTGTAAGGATATTGTAATGATTCTATTATTTTTCGTGTGACTCTTTAAAGATAAAAACCTATATCAGCTTTTATAAATTCAAGTTACAAAAAAATTTAATGATCAATATTGCACATTTAAGTATCTACTTTAAATCCTCATTTATTTTCTCAGTTTTTAAATAAGCCATAAAAATACACTGTTGTGCAAAACTTAAGCAACAAGTGCGTTTTTTGTCATAACTCTACAAGAAATCATCCGATGGACATGAAATTTGAATATGATGTACATTATTTTGTGCTTAAACGATGCTGAAAGAATAATGGCGCAGAAACGAATATAAAGCTTAAAGAAGGATATGGAACAAAAAAAAGTTTTATTTGACATAGTGGTGTTACACATGCTTGCCTGAAGAAGCTTAAGTACAACTGGCAGATGTTCCTTAGTATGGGATATGCCCTCCCCTTACTGTAACTGTTGCTTGACATCGTCTCTTCAGGCTAAGCACCAGATTATCCAGGAGTTCTTGGGGTAAACGTCTCCATTCCTCCTTTAACGCATCTTTCAGCTGATGGGTGTTACCAGGAGGATACTGTCGTGTCGCAAGACGTCTCCCTAATGCATCCCGCACATGCTCTATGGGATTTAGATCTGGAGAGTAAGCTGGCCAATCCATTCGTGGGATATCTTCACTTTCCAGTAGCTCTTGAACATTAGCAGTACGGTATGGCCGGGCATTGTCATCCATAAAAATGAAGTCTGGTCCAATGGCCCCTCGGAACAGAAGCACATGGGGTAGGATTACCTCATTGCAGTAGCGGTCTCCAGTTACAGAACCTCGGTCGAAGATCTGAAGCTCAGTCCGCCGGTTCAGCATAATGCCACCCCAGACGACAACTCCAGAACCACCGTAGCGATCTCTTTCCTCGATGTTATTGGGATGAAATCGAGCTCCAACCTCTCTCCAGATCAACTGACGTTGAGAATCGCTTGTAGCACTAAAACGACTCTCATCTGTGAAAAGGGCGCGACTCCATTGATGAGGTGTCCAGGTTTCGTGTTCTCGGCACCACTCTAAACGATGCCGCCGATAGCTAACTTTTGAAGGTATGCAGCATTCAGGACGTCTAGCAAATAAGCCACCTTTGTGGAGGCGTCTGGCCACTGTAAATCTTCATACTTGTCGTCCTGTGGCTGTGCACAGTTGCTGAGATATGGCGCTCGCTGACTGAAAGCGGTTTCTTTTCGCCTGGAGGACAATGTAATGGTCATCTCTTGGTGTTGTTTTCCTTGGACGGCCACCACCAACCTTCCGAACAGCTGTACCAGTAGTTTTAAATGCATTCTAAGCACAAGAATCAACACTTTTGTTGATCCCGAACTCTTCGGCGACACTGGTCACACTATGCCCCTCCTCAAGCTTCCCAATCATTCTTCCTCGAGTAAAGTCGTCTAAATGATTTCTTGAAGACATGTTTCACAAAACAAATCACTTGCACTTGCAACAAATGTTTTTAACTACGATGCTCTTCATCCTTTTATCACAGCTTTGACCTGCGCGCGCCGACCCACAAGGTTTACCTACACTTACATCACCTACGACGTTTTATTTCTAAAATTAGCATACAAATAATCTTTCTACTGAATTACGTGCATATTATACTGCAATTTCATGGCTATCTTATACTTTGTTGGGGAGCTGTGGCCGAAAAACCACTTGTTGCTTAAGTTTCGCACACCAGTGTATATATTTACGCTTTCAATATTCTCAAATGTTCAAATTTTTTTAAAGTATTAACTTAAAATCATACTTAAAAATATTGCTAAGATATAATGTAATAAGAAAGCAGTTTTGCGGGGGAAAAAAAGAGTAGAGAATCTTAACAAGACTTAATTAAATTACCACTGCACGCATAAGATTTATTTCATAAAAAAATGACGTTTTAAACTGGAAATATTTCATTTCTCCTGCTCACTGAATCCATTTCTTTTCGAGCTAAAATATTAAAACTTGATCCAGATATTTTTATAAAAAACTTTCAAATCTAGAATCCCAAAAACTTTTCAAGGAATTTTTTATCTCTATTTTTAAAAAATAAATGCCTATAGAACTAAATCATTGTGCTAAACGAACTAAATATTTTGAGTATAATATAAAAACAGCTATTTTATGATGTTTTATAACTTAATACTTAACATTTTAAAATAGAAGTATTTTCTTTTAAGTTTAAATAAATTCTTTGTGAATATCTGAAAAGTTAAAAAAGTAAAATCTAAGCGAAAATATTTTTTTGACACTCAAATTATCTCTAAATTTTTTATTCTTAAAAATATTTTAAAAGTTAAACTTGAAATAGAAAATTGTCTATTGATCAAGACTCCATAAATATTTCTTACATGAATAATTTTTTCTTGTTTTTAAATTATTTATCATCCATGCAAAACAGTTGCTTTAATTAAAAAATTATTCTTGAGTGTACTAAACATTCTGCGGAAATATTTTTAGTAGTAAGTGGCATGGATGCCTCATTTTTTTAAAAATTATTAAAGCAGATGTCTTAGAAGACAAATGAAATGAAAGAGAGAGGGAATTATCTTTGGAAAAAATAAACTTCTCATTTTCTTCCTCGTTTTAATTATAATTTTTCAATTATTACAGGAAAAATTCTAACCTAGTCGTCTTATATCCATTTTTAACTTCACAGCTGTTGACAAAGATTATCAAAGAGTCTTATTAAAGATATTAAAACTTTATTATAGAATCCACAAGCTAATTTTTTCCCTTGTTTCGTTAACCTTTGAATACAGCTCATATTTTGCTTAAAAAGAAAAATAATACTTCCTTTATCCTTTAAATATGAAGGTTGGCCAGAGCATTAAGTTTTCAACACAAACAAAATGCTGCAATTGGGTATAATATAAAAAAAACACAACTACTTCCACTTAGTAGGAATAACATTTACCATGACGCAATGCTAAATTCTATGCCACTATCCACATAAATCAATTATTAATCAAAAATCGAATATCAATTACTTTTCTTTATAATGCAATAAAATCTGGCGAGCAGCTATTTAAACGATCAAACACTTCGTTTGTTTATTTGTGGCTTGAAGTTAGTCTCGCAGAAAATGCCGTTCATGGGTTAAATTTAGTAGGAATAACACAACCTGTGACGTAGGCTATGGATTAAGTTTTCAATAGAAATGTAAACAATAACAATCTCGAGCTCGGGACCTACTCTAGTTCCGGTTAAAAAGTTTGCAGCTGCTTACTACATGTTATTCTGATAGGCGATGTTTTCAAACGGATAATTTTGTTTTCAATAAAAGAAATAAATTAGATAATTTCTGAGCTCAAATCTGCCGTCTTTCATAAGATATTGATGTTATTATGTAATTCTGGGGAGTTTGGACTGAAAATGTGTTTTAGTTATTTTGTTATTTATTATTAAAAAAGGTGACATGGTTGCTAGATTTTGAATAACTCGCTTTTTTGGCAGTCTTGATTTGGCCTCTTTCCATTTGTTTATTACTGTTTGTTCGTGTTGCAAGCTGTGCACCATCTTACGTTAGTGTTAACACTTTTAGTATTGTAAACACAAGTATTGTTAGCATTGTAAACATAAGTAATAAGTAATCAAATACATTGTTTGCAAGAATCTCAAAACACAATGATGCCAAATGGCTTTAAAATACAACTGAAACAGTAACCCGGAAATTTAGGCAGTCCCGAGCTTGCAGCGTTCCCTAGTGTAGAAAACACCATCCATAGTATACCCAATTGAGAGCCTGGAAAAATCTAGAATGAGAAAAAAAGCAAAAAGAGATTTACAGTATCTGTAATTAAAAGCTAGAAAATGAGATTTCCTTTGTAAAAATTTTTGAATACCTTTATTCAATCTTTAAGAAAACAATTTTGCTTACTATTTTCCATTTAAGTTAGAAAAGGAATAATTAGTCAACCTTTTCATGCCAACCAAATGAAAATGAAACAACAACGCTTGCCGTAAGGTTGCTTGATATCTGAGGTACTTCTCATGATTTCTTTAGCCTAAGTTGACTAGTTAGACTAGTTAAAATGTGTAAGTTAGTCTTATTTGACTATTTATAATGGCTAATTTTTTTCCCGGTGTGCTAAATACCTTTACTGATGACATTTAGTTGGAAAGTGAATATTATGAAAAAAGACTAAACTGTAGGGTAATATTTTTTTAAGCAAATACATTAAAATATATTAAAAATTTATCAAAATCTATAAATGTTGTTGAATTAACTCGTTTAATTAAAATACTAAGCATAAAAAATTCACTTGCATGGAAGTTTTAATCCCTAAATATCAGTTTTCAATTCCTTTAAATTTGTAAATTTGAACAAAAGAAAACAATTTTATTTTGAAATTAAAAAAAAAAGGAATTTCGATTTAAATTGTTAATTTTCTAGACTTTTCCAATTCTCTTCCATTGTCGTCAAGGCATTTAACCAAAGCTGAAAGTGCCAAAGTAATTAATTCATTGCCAAAGGCATTTAGTCATTAACTAAATTTCAAACTATAGATTTAATTATCTGTAATCTTTAACAATGCTTTAGTGAAAATGAAATACTTCCCTTTCAAACTTGTGTCAACTTAGCTTAAGGAGAATTAAAGTTTGAGAACATCGATTTTGTGAGAAAATTAAATTCGATGTAGAAGGAAAGCTCTATCTGATTGAAATCATTTTAAAAAAATTTTGAGGAAATACAGATTAAAACGTTTTTTCAAAAAAAATAATAAAAAAATTAAAAAAATTTTAAAAATTTAAAACATATAATGTTTTAACCTCAACCTGCTCACTCCCCCCACTAAACCCCATATTTGCTTCTCATTCATCATTGCTTTTGTTTTTTTCTTAAGACGATGTTGTTGTTTTTGAAAAATCAAATATCAGTTCATTTTTGTTAACGATGTGTGGCGATTACCTTATATCATTATATCCACTCAAATAGAAAATTGTAGTTTTTATTACCACCCATTTAGTTAAAAACAATACCATGTAGTATAAAGTAAGTGACTAAATAAGACGTTTTAACGGCATGTTCTAAGGTACACTGTAAAAAAACTCCTGAAACGTTTCTGAAGAATATTCGTTCTGAATATTTCCCAGATTTCTGATATTTGGTGATCAAAAATAATAATCAGACGAAAAAAAATTCATGTTTATTCATATAAAGTATGTTTTTGTGCCTGATTTCACAACTTGAAATATCGTCAGCACTAATTAATTAACATATTTGAGGCCATCGATTTTAAACATTAAAAATTAGTCCTAAGATCCAATCATTAGCTTAAAAATAATTCAGGGTGGCGCGTTTTTTTTTCTTACTTATTGTGCCTAACATGAAGCATACAAGAAGTTTTTTTTTATTTCCATTGAGCTGCACAATCGGTCTTGCCGATGAGCAGACCTAGTGCGTTCTCCAGAGGTGGTATCCACTCTTTCAGGGACCACCACAATGGGTGAGATACCGTTGGTCATGTTAATTTGGACGTCTAGTTTCTGCCACACTAGATGGCAGCACCGAGACTCTATTTGGATGCTAAAGTGCACTAGGAATTTAATTTTGCCGGAAATGCCAAGAGCCAATGAGGCACTCCAGGGATCTTTTACATGCCGCATAATCATACGACATGGCCACGGAGGATTTCTTGCATCCCGAAAATCCGGTGTCTGGGCCGGGGATCGAACCCGCAGACTTGGGCTCAGAAGGCCGACGACAAACCAACTGCGCCACCCAGCCACGCATACAAGAAGTAAATAACGTTAAAAGATATTAAATGAAAATAATGCAAAATTTGGAATAAAGAAATAATGTAGAATAATAATAAATATATTCTATGTGAGAAAAAAAAATTTAAAATAAAAAAATTTAGAATAGCAATAATATAAAATAAGAATAAATAAATAATGTAGATAAGAAATAATTTTCACTATAAAGTGTACAACTAATGAAAGAACTTTGTTACCATTACTTCCTTTCTAGTTAATAAATAATGGTTCACTATTTAAAATAAGAAAAAGAGAAGAAGAAAAAATGTTAGAAATGTTTAAACAAGCTGTCTTAAAAATAGTTACAATCTCAAGTACTTTTATTCGTGTGCCCTGTCCTCAAGAATATTTACTCTTATCCACTTTAGTCCATAGCCTTTTATTTAAGGTACCTTTTTTCCCAACTTTTCTATTTATTTTTAAAGTTCTTTTGAAAAGGTCAAACTTATAGTGAAGCAAAAGTTTAGTATGACTTCATGAATTTAAAACGTTACTTTGATTTATATCTTACTGGGTATAAGTTTTATACTTTATATTTATAGGCGATTTTCATCAATGTGTAATTCTTTCAAGCGAAAACAAGCTTATCTTGAATGTAAATTAAAGTATTCATTTTAAACAAAAAGATGTAGATAGCTTGTAAAGAAATTAAATGGCTCATTTTTAAAAATACGTTGAGCACATTTTTTTTAGAATTTAACAATATTCGAGCAAATCAAAATTTTAGTTAAAATTTTATAATGGAGAATAACATCTTTAAATTTATAAACTACCTCTCAATAGAAATTTAATCTACAATTTCAATAAATTCCAGCTTTTTAAATTATAAAATTTAAAATATTAAATATTGAAAAATACTAATCGTTAAAAAAGAAACATTAGGTGCAGTTATACGTGGCAAAATATACAAAGTATTTAATAATTGGATTACGTTTTACGAATGTTTGAAAAATTAAAAATCATTTTTCTAAACTATGAAGATGATAGAAGCATAGTGCTATTTTGTCAGATATTGCTCTTTTGAATTCAAAATAATTTAATTTTAGTTCAGTACTCTCTAAATATTTTTCTTCTTATAAGATAGATTAATTTCAGTTCAGTACTCTCTAAATATATAGTTGCATTTTATTGCAGTCAATTAGATGCTTGAGAGTTTTAACACAACATATGTAATTAAAGAAGTTCCGTATAGCAATATTCAACTGATCATATCTTCTATCATACATAATAAAATAGAAAAAATCCTGTAACCAATTATGTACGAATCTTAAAAAAGGAATAATGTTCCTGAAGCACAGTTGAGAAATATAAATCCGTAAAAGTACAATTACAAAACGACAGCACAAAGAAGTATAAATACAATAGTACAATTTCCGATACAGCTAGAAGCTCAAAACATGACCTATAATTGTGACCTCCACAATTATTAAAAATTTGTGCAAGGATATAAGCTTTCAAGGCAACGCATGTACGAAACCTGGTGACAACTGGTTGAATCAAATACCATAGTGCTTCAGTAATAAATCCTCTGAGTTAGACGGATTATTGCATAGAACCAATAACTCCTAGAAGAAACATGGCTTTAGCACGGATCAATTTAGAAGTACGATGTAACAAACATAAACTGCGCAGCTAGGAGGCGGAAAGAAAATAAGAATGCTATCACTACGCTCGGACTACTAAGCTATGGGCAAGTGGGGTACGAAAGATGTCATTACGTTTGGACTACTAAAGAATCAAATTTCTTGATTGTGGTAACCCGCTCTGAGGCTTTCTTTCTTCTAGGAGACATTAATAGTAAGACCCCGTTGCAGTTAGGCCATCTTTTCAACGCAAGCTATGAAACAAAATAATTTTTTAAATCTATTGGTTATGCACTGAAACAGTTTTCGTGATTATAGATTATCAGCAATTAAGACATAAAGGCGAGTTTATATGTTGTTTTCCAAATTGACACCCGGTGGCTGAGCGGTAGCGCTTCGCGCTGTCGTGCCACAAGTCCCTGGTTCAATCCTCGAGCCGGGCAAGGTTGACTCAGCCTTTCATCCTTTGAGTGGGTCGATAAATGAGTACCAAGCATGCTTGGGAACTAAACACTGGGGGTTCCACGTTCGGCTGACCACCTGACCAGAACATCTGCTCTTGGACCCCAGAGCCCAAGGTCAAGAAAACTGAGATGGGCACAGTAGGCCTTGGCCCACTGTGGGCTGTCGCGCCGCTGAGTTTAGTCCAAATTGATGCCTAAACAGTATAAGCCTAGTAACAGCCTTATATAAATACTGTGATTATAGGTTTAAACGCGTTAAAAATAAATTTCAACGTTGTTTCAATATTTTAGACAACGTATAAAATATTAAAGGATTATCTAAAAGTTAAAAGTTTTATTTATTGCATGTGCATTTTTATTTATTGCATATGTGTACATCGCAGAAATATGCTAATTATATAATACGCCCGGTGGCTGAGCGGTAGCGCTTCGCGCTGTCGTGTCACAGGTCCCTGGTTCGATCCTCGGGCCGGGCAAGGTTGACTCAGCCTTTCATCCTTTCAGTGGGTCGATATATGAGTACCAAGCATGCTTGGGAACTAAACACTGGGGGTTCCGCGTTCGGCTGACCACCTGACCGGAACATCTGCTCCTACACCCCAGAGCCCAAGGTCAAGAAAACTGAGATGGGTACAGTAGGCCTTGGCCCTCTAGGGCTGTCGCGCCACTGAGTTTAGTATATAATATTACTTTAATTAAAATATCATATAAAAGTGTTCTGTTTTATTATAGAAATTCATTCGCGTTTGCTACTGAGCACAATATTGTGTTTATAATTATAAAATGGTGTTTCACTGTGAGTATATAAGTAATTATATATTTTTTCTTATTTAAAAACGCGTCATTTACTTAAAATGTACAGATTGAGTAAAATGTTTAAAGTTACTTTCAGCATTTCTAAATATTTGATGTCGGAAATTTGTTAAATTTTATTTATTCAATCTTTTATTCCTTTTAACTGCTGTAATTGAAATTGAAATTCAGTCTCTTGTAGTTACTTAATATCCATAAAATAAATAAATAATTTGTTTGGCAACTTTATTGAAAATGAAAATAAATACTGCAACCCAAAATACTGATACACAGAAAGCATTCAAATCTACACATTTAAAGTCTTAATCCTGTTTATTTACAAATGTAATTGAAATTGAAATCCAATTGCACCAAGCATTAAATATTAATTTAAAATCTCTGAAAATGAAATATCTGGTTAAACAAGATTTGTTTATGCTTCGACAAGAAGGGGATTCGTGTCGCATGATAATTGACTTTAGAATTGTTTCCTTTTATAAAACGCTAAAAAGAAAATATTTTCTCTTCTCTCTCAGCTGAATTAAATGAAGAATTTAAAACTAAATGTTTTCCATTTTAAATTTAAAGATAACGATATTTAAATATACTAAGCAAGCGTTACTTCATAAACATTTTGGATCATTAAGGAAATTTAAAATATGCATATATTTTCTATAGATTTAAACGCATAGAGAAAATCATTCTGGTAAAATTACCGTATTCTATAGTAATGACATTTCTGGTAAAAAAAGAACCTTTAATTCTGGTAATAAAAACCAGAATATATGGTACTTAAACAATTCCTTTGGTAATTTTTCAGTTCATATGGTAATGGTTTATCAGAAATTCTTATTTGTTTGTAAAATTATAGTTCTTGTTACCACACATTTAATAAAAAGAACAAAACGCGAAGGCAAATTTCACCGAATAAATGGTTTTAAGGCATCATTATAAAGTTACCATATTTTACCACATTTACCAAATTTTATCTTAACCCTTTTAACCATATAGAAAAACTATTTTTATCGTTAATTTAACCAAAATCATTGCCAAAGCACTTCGGTAAAAAAAATTCTAATTTTTAGTGTTTCCATAAATCCAGAAACACGATAAATTTTACCATATTTTGGTGATTTTGACCGTAATTGTTTCTCAGTGTGTTTTGATGAAAAAAATTACATTTTGTTACAGTTTTCAAATAAATAGTTTATAATATTTTTTAACCTCGATTCATCAGACTCATATATTAACATTAAAACTCATCCAAAGCCTACGTCGTTTTTTTTAAATTTTCATAAAAATATCTATCTAATGGTAGTTGATCATCAGATTTTAAGATAAAAATTCTTCATCAATTTTATAAACACTACGGATTATTAAAAAAGTTTTTAAAATGTATAGCTTCAATTATATTTTTAATGAGTTTAGTGTTTTGTTGTTTTCAAGTAATTTGGGTATATTTCAACCAACAAAATGGACTTTTAAGGCTTATATATATTTCGATCTTAGTTTCTGAGTAAGAAGCCAAAACATATGATGCCGTGGAGACACTCTCTTTCCACTTTAGGAGAAATGGTCGCATGAAATAAAAAGTGATGACCACTTTCATTAATGCGTATACATATATATAATCTAAAATATGCTGTTGATATCTAAAAACTGAAGAAAAAAAAAATTTTTAAATAACAATTTGGTAGTTTTTAAACTTTTTGAAGATATTTCCTTTGAACATCATTTTCTTACATTCTAAGCTCAGCAGTGGACTGATCATAAGGACACGGTTCCCAGGAGAACACCAAAGTCAAGCATCATTGGCTGTGATCAGTAAGCGATGGGTGACCACCCTGCATAATGACCGAAGGGGCAAAATATCGGTCCTTGTTAAACTATTCTAACGTGAAGTGCTCGAAGTCGTCGAACTACCAAAGCGAAGGAGCCAAAGCAAAGGATCTGCAGAGGTTAAAAATTGTGATGGTATGTGTTCGGATCATCTTCAGGGATGCTTATCAGAACGTCGCCAATAGCTCATTGGGAAGCTCTATTGCGACGAAAAGAAAGTACTACCTACCTACCTATCTTCCATTCTAAATGCATTTTTTAATTATATCACGTAACAACTCTGATTAATTGCTAAGTGCACTTTATAATAAAGCATATCTCGAAAAACATTTTTATTAAACCGTGTGCTCTTAAAAAAAGAAAGAAAAAACACGTATTTATTGAACCTGCAAGATTTCTTCTCTTAGTTGGCAGCAAATGAAATATCAAATGAGGAAGCAATCACAAGAAAGTTCAAATTTAAGCGTTACACATTTCTATTTAGATATTTCTCGCATAGAGTAAGTAAAGCTGAAAGAAACCGATATATATATGGGAGCGGGAGAGCAACGGCGAGCAGAGAAAGGAGCCTCCAAGTAGGTTTTTTTTTTTTTTTTTTTTTTTTTTTTTTTTTTTTTTTTTTTTTTTTTTTTT
>NC_092209.1:56072592-56074215 GCF_043381705.1 Parasteatoda tepidariorum | reverse complement strand
TATTCGCGATCGCAACGCTCGAGTACGCCCTCTATCGGGAGCCTGTAAATATCAGACATTAATTTATCACGTTTTCATTTAGTTCCATAAAAATCATTGGCCATAAAAATCATTGGACGGATGCCATTTTCTTAGCAGCAAATAAAAATTAAAATTTCCCTAAGGAGCAGCTGAAGAACTTGAAAAAACTAACCAGAACATGCCAAACATTGAAGCAGAACACGCCAAGCATTTGAAGAACAATTTCTCAATTATTTATTACCTTTCTATTACCAACAACATAACTTACAATTTCATGATCACTTGTTGTTACAGATGTGTACATTACGGTAAAATAATTTTTTCTGTCTTCAATTCATTACAAATTAAAGTGAAATCAGCATTGCTTTCGTCATTCCAATGAATAAATAAGAATTCAGAATATGCACAGAACTGTATAATATGTAGTTATAGAATATTGTTCTTCTTTATAGAACAGTATATATTTCTGTATCTATTATTCGTAAAACAACAATAAAGAATCATCCGAACTACTTGAAATAGATTCATTTGTGCTGATTATTAATAAATTTGTATCGTTTTCTTGGTAATTATTTTTTTGTTTTGAAGGAATAATTTCAACTAGAATTCAGCTATTCTGTTTTTAAGCTACATATTCAAATTCATATCGAGATCTTACATTTATAAAATTTTGATGTGTGGTATGTTATCTAAAAGTAATGAAGGGATAATCTATTTGCATATAGGTGTTGCTTTTTATTTATTTATTTTTTTAAAAAAAAACGTTCCTTCCTTAATTGGTTTTATCAAAGTAAAGTTATATTCTTTGAAGTGACGCAGAAATTAGAATACCATACTATTCAATTTTTTTTCCCTAATCATTAAAGAAAATAAAACATGATAAATAATTATTAAAAGTCATTTTTTGCATGGAATTATCTTCGGATAAATATATTTTATAATTATGCACAAAATATTTTCAATTCGCTTAAAAAGTTCTCTAGATATTGGGGATTACGCAAAAGGTAAAATTAACATAAAAGGGTCAAAACTTTGGGAGCCATATTTTACAGATTGCTGCTATTTCTTACATTTTGAGGGTCAGAAAAAGTACGTTTATTTGTCCGATTTTGTAACTTTATATATCGTCTGCGCTAATTAATTAGCTTATTTAATCCTCGAACCATTAAGATCTAGACCGAATACTTGAAGATCCAATCATGAGATTAAAACTATTTAGGTTGATTTGTTTTTCTTCTTTTATGCACTGTTCATCAAAATAAAATTTTATTGCGGAAATAGCTTTAAAGAAGTCTCATTTCAGTTGAAATGAGCAGATTTGAGAAAAAAAGCCAACAAAAGAAATTGGTAGTAATATTAACAAAAAGGAGTGATACTTTTTGAAAAAAAGCATAAAAGTATTTCTACTGCAACTAAAATGATGAACTGGTGAAGTTGTTTCAGAAACTTTACTGTTGTCATTATAGTTCATTTACGTCGCATTAGAGCTGCACAATGGGCCATTGGCGACGGGTCTAAGAACCATCCCTGAGGATGATCCGACCATCAGAATTTTGATCCTCTGTAGAGGGGATGGCAACCCAACGACCTGCGCGCGAAGTC
>NC_092209.1:56061019-56072147 GCF_043381705.1 Parasteatoda tepidariorum | reverse complement strand
TTTTCAAATTTAGTGGATAACAATTGTAAAAAATGAGTGAAAACAATCCCACGGACAATGCGACGGATTTAAGGTTATGTCAAGGTACGTCTCTTGTGAATATCAATTGATTATCAATTGAACTCTTCTGAAATTACATTATGACGCATACATTATTAATACAAATAGATTTTCCAGGGCGAGGCAACCACAAGCACTTCCACTGGTTCAAGAGGTCCACGAGGGAAAAATGCACAATATTACCGTGATTACAGAGCACGGAAGCGAACGGAGCAGAGAAAAGAGTCGTTGAATAGAACTAGTGATCCTTCTACGACTGCTGATTCTCCTACAATTAACGTCGCAGGTTGCTAAGTTTAACTTCTTCCGCGCGGAGGGACTCCACGCACTATTTTTTTTTTTTTAATTCAATATCTCAAGTTCATTTCAAGGTGTTACTGTACTATTTTATCATTATTTACCTCAGTAATTTTTTTTTTTTCAAATTTAAAAATATTTGCACTCGAAATGAGCCTAAATTTCGCCGAATCAAAAACGTAAATTTTATTAATTTTTTTGTGGAATAGCGAAAACAAATTTCAGTTTTCAAGTCCAAATATGGAAAGTTTAGAATGTAAAGTAACAGTTAAAAACATGCATGAAATGCAACATTCATAACTCCAAAATCTGCCAGAAAGTCAAGTCCAATTGTCAAACACACACATTTTAAATTTTTCATGCGAACCTTCAAAATTTACACGGCAAGTACTGCGGATTTGCAACCTAAGTGTTAATTTCATTGCTCATTGTTACTTTATATTTATTTATTTTTATACTTTATATTTATTTCTATTTTCATATTTATTTCTCTATTTCTATTTATTACTTTATATTTATTTCTATACTTCATAGCTTACTATATATTATATTAATTTCATTGTTGCGTTATATTTTCAAAGTTACATCTCTAAACTTGAAAACTAAAATTTGTGCTATGTTTCTTAATTTCTTTCCAGCCGTTCTCTTCTCTTTAAATAAATAAATACTTTTTAAACCATTAGACTTGCTTTGCTTTACGATTTGTGAAATTAGAGTTTTAAATAAAAGTTTAGATTTTACAAATTTTCAAAATAAATATTTATGAAATTTACACAAGCATCATTACTTTAACTTGTTCAGTGGTAAATATAACGGCTAAATTGATAAGATATCAAAATTAAGCATAGAAAACTAATTTTCATTCTAACAGTGTGATAACAAATGATAAATTTCAATTTTACGAAGCTATATTATGCTTTTAATCTTAAGAGGATTTTAAGGTCTGAAAAAAATTATTCCAGAAATGCTTTTTATGCAGGTGATAAAAAACGTGCTTTGAGTTTTTTCGTGATTATCGATAAGTGTTATCAAATAAAAAATAATGTTTTTATTTTATAATGACTTATTTTAATGGGTGCAAATACAATCGAATCTTAATGGATTTTCTATGTTGTAAATTGAGGGAAGTGAGTAATTTAATCCATAAATAAATTTTCGATAGATGCACGCAGTGGGATCTTTATTTTTTTACCTTTAAAATTAAAATCCTAATTGTGAATAAAAAAATTTTCTTCGTACGCAGTTTTATTTTTTAAGCCTATTTTTTTAAATACATATCATTAAAATGAGTTGTAAGAAGTTATCTAAATTTTATTTAAACCATTATAAACTAGCAAAAGAATATTCTGAGATCATATATTTTTCTAATAAAAGTGAAAGATTAAGCTTCTTAGATTTGCAAGACTACTGTTCTACTAGTAACCGAAAATAGGTATTTTTGCAACTGTTTTCATTTAATGATAGTACTTTTAAGTAAAAAAAGAATTGTGGCAAATTTTAAAAGGATACTTCTATAATATTTTCATTTAAGAACTAGCTTTGACATATATTTTTAAATTAATAACAATTTAAAATAATCTTACATGCATACGAACTTATAAAAAGTATTAAAGAATTTGTAAAGGAATTCTAAAGTGGTAATAAGTAATTACAAAGTATTAGTTGTTTTTCGAAGCAACATTCTCAGAAATGAAACTCTCACTTTTGACGATTCAGCAATCTTTGAGCGGTATTTCGTTAATTTTGAGAATCATTTCTTCGCAAAATCACGTGATCTGTGACGAGTTGACTGGAGTTCTCCTCGTTCCAAGAAGATCTGGGGTTCGAATCCTACTTCGGGTGTAATTTATCTCTTTGTTCTATCTCTTTTCATGTTACTTACTTTGTCTTGCTTGTTGTAATGTGCCACCTATATGTTGTCCACCATAAAGTGGTCGTTAGAAAAGTCAGATACATTAGGCACTAAAAGTTTTATTTATTTATTTATTTATTTATTTATTTATTTATTTATTGCAAAAAAAAGAATGACGAAATATTTCATTAATTTTGCCGAAATTTGTTTCCTCGAAACAGTGATAACAGTTATTTCGTCCCTTTGGCGAAGCTTTTGCTCAGAGAGAACCAGCAAACAGTTTCGTCAAAAACGAATAAAATTTCGTGATATTTGATGTATTCGTTTTTTTACGATCCACGAAAAAAATATCAACGAAATATTCTTTAGTGTTGGAAATCTCAAAATCAGAACTGATAAATAATATAAAAAAGTATTTTCTTAAGTTTCCTTAATTTGCAACATTTTTTTAGTATAATTTTATCCCCAAATTTTTTTTCTTAAATGCTCATAGTGTATTTCACTGAAATCTGCAATCAGTCCAAAAATAGGGAAAATCATTGTTCAGAAATTAGCTGTTAGTAAAAAATATTGGTATTAATGTCGCGTGAATAACCTCGAATATTAAAAAAAATACTGTATGTTTTACGAATTATCTAGTTATATTTTTAAATAAGCATGTGTGATTCACAATCTGAGGATTAAATAAAATATCAGATTATTCTATCATCTTTTTATAATTAATAAACTGTAAAAAAATAACATTATACAATTGTAAAATAACATAACATAACATTTTTAATATTGTCATGTTATTAATGAGTAAACAAACATCTGCTTTTAAAAGATCTCGCATTAAAATATGTTCTAAGAATCAATTACTCCAGTTTATGAGAGTTTTTTTAGAATTTTCAGTGGTATCAAAAATATTAAATGTTAGATTTCAATGCATTGTTTTCGAGAGAATAAAATACGTGAGATCTCACTTTTTACATCCCTTTAACATAGCTTCAACCAAACGTTTGTGCTCCACAAATTGAAGAATTATTAAAATCTCAGATTATTCTTTCTTAATTCAATCAATTTTTAAAAAATCGAACATTAATTTTATTTTAATGTAGTTTTTATTTATATTAAACAAACATCTGCATCAAAGAGTTATAATTAAATATTGTCTCAAGATAAAATTTATTCTTAAAATCAGTGGAATATAGTTTATATGAGGCATTTAAAATTTTTCCTCTATACCAACAATGTTAAATGTTACATTTCAGGCTTCATATTTGGCAGAATCAAATAAGTGAGATCTCACTTTTTACAAACTGCAAAATAATTTAAACCAAACATGTTTTCTTCACAAATTTTCGCATAAATACTATCTCAGATTAAACTACCTTCCTTTTAAATATAATCAATTTGAAGAAACGAACATTAATTAAATTTTTAACATGGTTTTTATTAACAATCAAACAAAAACCTTATTCTGACACTTATTATTAGATATTGTCTGCCAATGAAATATATTCTGAGAATCAATAGAATCTATTTTATACGTTGTTTTCAGAGTTCTAATCGACACCAAAAATATTAAATTTCAGTTCCCCAAGCATCATATTTGTTAGAATGAAATACGTTGGACAACACTTTTCACAGGACTGAAAAATAGTTTAAACAAATAAATAATTTGTGCTTCACAAATTAACGATTAAATAAAATCTCAAATTTATATATTTTTAATTAAATTTAAGCAGTTTAAAAAAGCTTACATTAACTATATTTTTCGCATGGATTTTATATTTAAAACAAAATCTGCATCTAAGACTTACAATTAAATATTGTCTCCCATTAAAATATATTCCAAGAATCTATCAAATCCAGTTTATATGAGATTTTCAGAATGTTCATCAATACCAACAATGTTAAATGATAGATTCCAGGTATCATATTTGGCAGAATGAGATCTCACTTTTCACATCACTGCAAAATAGAATGATTTCATGTTTCGATGATGATATATTGGAATGAAACATTTGATACTGCAATCAAGACTCGAGGTACACTATGGACATAGCGAGGAAATACGATACTAGAGCCTCATTTTATCACTACCCAAATAATATTAAGGTTACAAGAGCGTGTGTTTCCCAGATAATAAATTATAGGAAAAGATGTGAGGAATTGAAAGATTTGATATGAAAATTATTTCATTCCTTTGTTAGTTGAATAGATTAGGATATAAATAAACTTTAATGTATAAAAGCAAAATAAAATGTTTAAAATCCTCGTTATTTGCCTACCTCGTACATTTTTATTTTTGTGCCTGTTATTTTGTTTACGTTAAAAAACTAGTTGAAACTTCGATTGTTTATAAAAGATGTGGTACATTTTGCTTGAAAAATTTAAACAAATCCAGTATTGTTATCAGGCGCAGAGTTACCAGGTTTAATCGCAGAGTCATCAAAAAAATATCAGTATATAACTATTCGGAAATGATTAGTATTTTTCAATTGAGGTTAAATTGGATAAATGACACTAGAACATTCATTCCAAGGGTAACCGCTACGATATAATTGAAATTGTATTGTCATTAGGCACGATGCTAAAATCGAAATTTGAATGCCGTTGCTATAGGGAAAATTATTTGAAATTTTCAATAACGAGTGACAGATTTTAGAAAATATATCGCAACAAATTTTGCTGCCGAGATACGGTTAAAACTTGTATAATAGTCATCCAGCACAGTGCTAAAATCAAAATTTGATTGCTCTTGCTATTCAGAAATTGGATGAAATTTTCACTGATGATAAACTCCTTTTAGCAAACATATTGCATATTGTGATAATGAAACAATTTAAACTTGTATTATCATCTAGTAAAGATCTCCGTCTAAAATTGAAATGTTTTAACTTTTCCGTAAGATTTCGTAATTTCGATTGATCTATTTAACAATAATATCGCAACGAATTTTGCTTTCAGCGGCCATGAAAATAATTGATGCTTCTATTTTAATCAAGTTCAGAACCCCTGTAGAGATATGAGGGAGCTCTTATTAGTCAGAAAGAGGATGAAACTGCGAGCCCCAGATTCCTTATTGCAAGCATAAAACCATGTTAAAAATAGCGTTGTAACAGCATACATTTTGACACAATGGACGTATCGTAAAGTTACCATTCCTAGTAGAACACCGAAGTCAAGCAAACATGGAAATTCGAAGTGGTCAGTACAGTCAGCAAAAGGGACCGAGAGTGTACGGTATCGGTCGTTGTTAATCTGTTTTACTCTAAAGTGCTCGACTTCGCGCAAATCATTGAGCTACTAAAACGAGGTTCCATACCGTATCAAAATTGTGATTGATTAAATGTTTTTGAATCATCCTCATGGATGTTTCCCACATCGCCGCCAGCAGCTCAAGGCTCAGATCTAGTGTGACGTAAAAAAAGTACTACTACTTTGTAAAAAATTAACATATCCTTTGGGAAAAAAAAGATTTTTTTTCATGAAGAAATTCATGTTTTCTGTTAATTTTATGGTGCTTAAACTGTGGATCATTTTATTTTCCATAGCGAAAAAAACTCCAAAACACTGCCTCATGATATATCCTACAAGTTAACCATATTACACGAGAGAACTACCTACTAATAGAATTAATAACACTCTTGCATTTTTTTAATGTAAAATTAAGAAAAATAAATACTTCGTTGTAAATTAATTAACTTTCTATATTGTTTTTTTAAACAAAAATATTTATGCATGCATTAGGTAAATAAGAAGTACATTTTTTACTTTAAAAGGCTTTAGATTGTGTTCGAATGGTAAAAATTAGACAAATTTTTAACTCTAGATATAAGATAAAAAATAATTTAACAAAATAACAACAACTAATAGCATTATAACAGAAATTGTATTTATTTGCATATTTTTTAAAAGTAAAACATTATTTATGTTTTAGCACATGCCTATTAACAATGTTCAATATTCTGTTGATAAAAGACACCGATTTTGCCCACAAGCAGTAATTTTTAATCTGAGTATCATGTCCTGCGTTGCAAAAAAGTGCTACTTAAAAAGTGCTGAACCAGAATCAGCAGATCTCTGTTGCAATTTTAAAAATTAAGGTTCTGTGATTCGAGCACATTTTCGAACATAAAAAGAGATATATTGAGCAGTTTTAATACTATTTGTTTTTTTAATTCAGTATTTATAAAGCACATTAAAATGATAAAGTTTATTACAGTGCCATCTATTTAAGGGTTTTGTAACTGAACTTCAATTATTTAGTAAATATCTATCGCTTCTTAGGAGTTATCTGATTTCCAAATCGCTTCTGATTTTTACAATAAAAGTTCTCTGAAGTGAAAAACTTAGTTTTTGCGAACTTTGTACATTAACTAATAACAAGTTATTCCGTGTTTGGCAGCCTTTTCCATGTCGAACAGCTTGAACTGACTTATTATTAATTACTTGGTTAAATTTGGCATGTTGCGCTAATTTACGCTGCTGTGAAAGCTACAATTTAGTGATGACGATCATTGTCACTCGAAATTCTGTACTGCATAGAAGAGAATATGTATAATTCTGGATACGTCATTCGCAACAAAATGTTTGGATATGTGAAATAATGTATAACTTGTATTTTGCATTAACATTTTGAGAGTTTTTCTGCAAATTTTTAAATGGCTTGAAAGTTATATTTCAGTTTTTAATAGGTACTCTCAAACATTATTTATGTTGTACTATTCTTAAGATCAAAAAAGAAAAATTTTAAATTTTGTCTAAGCAATTAAAGCTTAAAATATTCAAAAATTGATTTTTTAAACATTTTATCTAACTTAAAACTATTTGCTTAAACACATTGGCCTCCAACAGTTAAGCTATAGCCTATTTTATGTATTTAATTTTGGAAAATGATTGATCATAGATATATTATAGGTTTGCAGAAACAAACTCAGATGTTGAAATGAACATAAATTTTCTGGAAATGGACCCTAAATGGTCCTTTATCGAATATCATAAAGTAAATATTATAATTCTAATAAAAAAATAATAACAAGATCAAATAATATTTTTTAATAATCTGAAATTAAATTAAAATGAATGAACTAATATAATAAATTACCATTTCAGTTGCAAAACATCCAAATATATTCTTCTTTTAAGCGTGCTTTATTTCAATTTGTGATGAGCATTGACGAGTTAGATCTCTATTTTTCGATTCAAAGGAAGCATTTGATTTTTTTACCAGTCTTGTGTCAATCCAAATGAATTTCTTATGTTACCTTTGCTATTTTTTTTATATAGTTTCATGCATTTTTTTTTTCTATTATTACAGTGTTCAACAATATATGATGTCTTATGATGAGCAAAATAATTTATGATTGTGTTATCCCCCCCCCCCGCTTTTTTTTCAATTTCTATTTTAAATTTATTGTATTACTTTTCTTTGTCGCCTGGACAGGACTTTCTTCTCGACGACGAATATATATTCTTTGTATTTATGTGTTTGTTTTTGTGCCCAATAAAGTTATATTAGTTTGTTAAAAAAATATATAATATACAAATATTTAATATATTACCATTTATATTTTTTTAAATATTTTTTTATTGAAAGTCATGAAAAAATTATAGTTTAGACAAAATGCCAAAGAGCTCAAATAAGTGCCATAATAGCGACATCAATCACGCATATCATCAACTATATGTTTCATGTATATTAATGTGCTTCTAATATTAATGTGCGCTCACCAACTGGTCCTGCAATTCCCTCACATTGCGAGGGGGTAGCGTGGCAGCACGATTTTGGTTTTCCAAGTAGGACCACAAATGCTCTATTGGATTAAGGTCAGATGAATTTGGGGGTCAAGACATGACTTGAAAGTCAGTGAAATGTTCCTCGAACCAATCCATGACTATTCGACCCTTATGACATGGTGCATTATCCTGTTGTTAAACACCATCCCCTGCAGGAAAAACTGTTGCCATGAATGGGTGAACCTGGTCTGCAACTATGTTCAAGTAGCTTACAGACGTCAGGGATTGTTCTATGAGGATTATGGGTCCTAATGTGCCCCATGAAAACATTGTTCCTGGGCGAGAAACCATGAAACCCTGGGCGAGTCCATTGTTATAGATGGAAGGTGGTCATAATGTAGTGGCTATATATATATATAGCTTTTAATCAAAAATAAAAAAAATAATATTTAGATCTTCTTTAAATTTCATCCACATTTTAAGTAAGTTTCAAAATAAAGACCAATTCACCATATTAACTATTAATTATTTTGTAAATATTACTTAAAACATTTCTATGCCAATAAATACAATATATTTTTCTTCGGTTAGAAGTGAGAAAATTAAATTTTGCTTAAGGAAAATAAGAATAAAATTTTAATAATACCGAAAATAAACTTTGAGTAAAACATAAAAATTAGTTTTTGAAACTGTCAGATTAAAATTCCTATTCACTATTTTATTTTTAAAATAGAGTATGATTTCACGAGCTTGAGTTTGTCCCCACAACTGCATATTTTATCAATATTATATATTTTTTCTTTCATCCTTTTATTCACTGACATGTTTTGGGATACATGTTTCCAAATGACACAAACATTTCTAACGTCTTATAAATATTTATTGAGCGTTATTTCTTTCATAGAAGATGAACTGCAATTTTTTTTTAAGAATTCTCTTTGCTTAGGCGTTTGTTAGTTTTGATATGTAAATAACTAAATAAACAGACCTTCAAAATTTCATAAAATATTATGAAAAATATTACTTTGTGATGATTTGCATCCAGATGTAAAATATTGAAAGCGCATGCATTTACAACCAATCCAAATATATAATATTTTTCTCAATTTTTACATTTATAAATCGATTAAATTTCATCTGTGTATTGTGGTTTAACGAGGTATTTCTTTTCCTGAAAGATAGATATTTTCGATTATGCATTGTTACTTTTTAATTTCAAAAAACGCCTGTTAGTTTTTCAGTGTTTCGATAATTCAAATTCAATATAGATTTTTACTATCAAATGAAAAATAAAATTTTTAATTTACAATAATATTTTGTCCTCATTCGATTTTAAAGTAATGTATTTTAACGTAGCATTTTCCCCCCTAAGAGACAGATATTTTAGGTTATACACTGTCACTCAATAATTTCAAAAAAATCCCATAGGTTTTTTTTTAGTTTTTCAATAATTTCAATTCAATATACATTTTTACTTCTAAATGAAATATACATTTTTCAATTCACGATAACAATTCGGTTTTCTTTAATTACAAAAATACATTTTAGTGAAACATTTGTTTAAATTCCAATGATATTTTTTTTACCATAGACTTGCGTTCATAAATTTTAAAAAACACGTACTGTTTTTTTTTCTATTTTTTTTTTCAATTTTTCAATATATTTCAAAAAACATTGTTACTGGCAAATTAAATATGAATATATACGTTTCGATTTTCAATAGTAATTCGATTGAGGTTAATTTTAAAAATAAAGATTTTTAATATAAAATTTGTTGGTAATCAAAGCTGATTTTTTTACAATGGACCTTCAGTCATTAATTTTAAATATCGCCTTTCAGTTTGTTTTCAATGCTTCCAACTTAATATCAACTTTTACTACTAAATTAAAAACATGTTTTTAATATTACAATAATAATTCGTTTGAATTCCACTTATCATCAGAAAGAAATGTATTTTTAATCATATACTACTTCTCAATAATTTCAATGCACTAATATTCTTTTCAGTTTTTCAAGAAGGCGGTAACAAAAGTGATTAACTCGTAATGTACAGTGCGTAAAATAAAAAACAGAACATCATGTATAACTTTTGATCTAATGAATGAATTTTCTCTTATCAAGTCTCAGTCTTAATACTATTATAAAAACCTGACCTCAAATATCAAAATTAGTTAGTGTAGATAATATTTTAAGTCACGAAACAGACACTAAAACGTATGAACTCTGAATAAACATGCTTTTTCAACGGATTCGGATTCTTGACCCTCAAAATACTGGAGGTAGACGCACTCTGGAAAATACTTTATTTTTTAAATAGCGGTCACTTGGGTCTATTTCCTATTGGTCTCAGAAATGCCTGACTTACTGCTCTCTTATCGTTACCCAGTGGTCACTTGTGGCTAAGACATGGCAGGGGAGTAGCGTCGCACATCTCATGCAACCACAAACCCGTTCATAGGGAGGGGGGTTACATTAACACAATCACACAGAAGAAAAAACACAGAGCACAAAGAGAGAGAAAGTTACATCCATGCCTACGGTGGGATTCGAACCCACAACCACTGGCCTCGGAGTCTAGTACAGTAACAACAAGACCAGTGATCGGCATCTGTAAAATATAATAGCAGTAGTTTGATCAGTAGAGCTGTCGAAAGTTTGGAACTCTTAATGCTAATTTTATTTTTAACGTGTTTTGCCGTATTTCCGAGAGCTTTTACAGCAAATTGAAAAATATTTACTAACAATTAAAAAATTTCATTATCCAAAGATAATACTATGCAAAAAAAAATGACCATTAATAATTATTTATCATTTTTTACTATTTTATTCAACTATAATCGAAACAATTTTGAATGGATATTTTTACATCGTTTAAAAAAAAAGATAATTTTTTTTTTATATTTTTTGGACTAGATATACAATTAGGGAGCCATTTTGAAATTTGACACAATTTAATAAAATTACGCAACTAGAGAAAGTGACTCCTATATTTATAACTTTTACGACTTCTTTTCTATGTAAGAGCCTAATTTCTTAATTTTGGTGTCATCAGAAAAAGAGAAGTAAGATCTATGTAATTTAATCAACGAGTGAAGAGCTAGTGCCTAATAAAGAATTTTAAAAATTTGCAAACATAGTTACCCATAACCTCATGATTTCTATTATATATATATATATATATATATGAACAT
>NC_092209.1:56029267-56058869 GCF_043381705.1 Parasteatoda tepidariorum | reverse complement strand
TATATATATATATATATGTATTTCAACAGCAGATCCCTCTCACCCCATTTCTTCCCATTTCCCATTTTCCCAGTTTCCCATTTTCTTCAAGCCTCTTTCATATTCTCCCATTTTTACCTGAGCGCTATAAAATAAAATTACACAGCAAAACCTAGATGCAGAATACTTATCACTAATTTCTAACGATCACATCTTACCAATCAGCTGAAGTGCTAGGAAAATATAGGAATAAATAAAGTAGGAAAAAAATTTGCAATCATACAAATTTTCGAAAGTAAAGCAAGCACTGCTAAATCGTTAATTATGCTAAGAATGCTTTGAGTACTTAGAGAAACAAACCTGTTTAGTTAAGGTAATCAGAGGCGATGAGTGGCAGTTAAATAAATATTTGCAATCTACTCCTTTACGAACAAGCTTAATCACTCCTGTTTAATGAAAATGAATTTTAAAAAAAGATTTTATCTTGACAATTGCTGTAAGACATCGGTTTAAAGACAAACTAATGGCGATAGTAAATGGTGAATCATAACTTAATTCTCTTGTTGGTATTTAAAATTTTATTCTTGTATAATGGTGTGTCTTGCATATTTTTTCTTTTATAGTATTTCTTTTTATTTAGAATTTCAATTTATTAATTAGTGTTTAATTCATCACACATATACTAAAAAAATCTACTTCAATTGAAAAATATTTGGTCACTGGGAGTCTCAACAGCAAAGTTTTTTTTTCTTTGAACTTCCCGATATTTAACAGGGTAAATAAAAAGAAAAGAATTCAATTAATAAGTATTGAACTGTACTAAAAAATCATGAACAGAACTGTGAGACGTACACTGACGCAATTAATAAAGATAAAATAATTTCAGTTATTTTTTTTATTAGTTATTGTTTGTTGCTCTTCCATGAGACCTTTACGTTAGAGAACACATTTTTCGTAGTTCCTCCCATCAGAATTGAGATAAACTGTACTTAGCATCAAGTAAATAATTCCAAGAAACTGAAGAGAAGCAAAAAAATTACTTGATCAAGAACATCATTCGCTTCAAAATCAAATAAATTCGAAATAATTAATAAGCATGCTTAAAGAGCTCAGAAATAGGTGCTCATTTTCAAGACTTCCCAAAGGTGAATGTGAAAAAACGATAATGATTTGAAATATAAAATTTGAAGTTGCCATTGAAAAATTTAAAACATGAAGGTGAGAAGCAAATCTAGGAAAACCGCAGTAGCCGAGAAAGAAAAAAATGGAAACAGAACAACTGTTATGTTGAAATGTTAACGAAGTGTTTGGAAAGGATGTATCTAATGAACTTACGTCGGTGGTTCATAAAATTCCGATCTGCAGATTTTAATCTTGAAAATGAACCACGTGGGCTTCCTGAGAGCAAGGTGGATGACAACCAACTGAAAGCTTTAGTGGAAGCAAATCCATCTGAAACGACGCGTGAACTAGCATCAAGGTTTGAAGTTACCATCCCAACAATATTAAGTCATGGGAAATCAATCGGAAAAGTAAAAAAGCTGGATAAGTGGGTTCCACCTGAGTTGAGCGAGCGTCATCAACGGAACCGCTTCGGGGCTTGCTGTTCTTTGGTATCAAGACTAAAAGGCGATCCATTTTTGCACCGGATGGTCACGTGCGATGCAAAGCGATTATAATCACAAGCGTTCGGCACAATGGTTGGATAAAGATGAAGTGCCAAAACATATCCAAATGTCGAGTATACACCAAAAAAACTAATGGTGTCTGTTTGGTGGTCCAGCGCGGGTGTTATACACCATAGTTTCATGACACCTGGGCAATCGATAACGGGGACCCCTACTGTGAACAGTTAGAAGAAATGATGTGGCAGCTGCAAATTAAGCAGCCGAGATTGGTCAACAGGGACAGACCAATCCTCCTGTAGGACAACGCTCGACAGCACATTGCAAGATCGACGTTAGTTAAACTACAAGAACTGGTCCTGGAAGCATTTTGTCACCCACCGTACTCGCCAGATCTCGTGCCAACTGATTACCATTTTTTTTCGAGCTTTGGGCAATTTTTTGCAAGGAAAAGTATTTAATTCCCAACATGCGGTGAAAAATACATTTCGGGATTTCATCACCAGCTGCTCTCCAGATTTTTTCGCTATCGGCATTAATAAACTATCGTTAAAATGGCAATGTTGTATTGATAATTCAAGTGCATATTTTGATTTATTATATTATTTCTTGCCCGAGATATAATAAAGTAAACTTTCGGACACTCAAATCGGACGCTTCAGACTTAATGACCCGATATATATANTTTGGTAAACGTGATAATATATATATATACATATACAATTTGAGCTTGAAAACTAAAATTAATTTCATGTTTATTATTTTTTTATTTGAAATTACATTTTTACGTAAAAGCTATACTTTAAGGATGATCTGATGACCTAAATATTTTTTAGTCTAACTTAAAATATATTTATGTTAAATATGTGACCACATTCGCAACCATTTATCTAATTGATTTATTTTCGGAAAACATCGTATTTTTCAATCGCTTAATCATGAAAGAAAACATGCTTAAGAAGCCATATAATAATAACTATATTTATGAAAATTTATAATATTTTTAAGATGCCTTTTAATATTTTGAAAAAATCAGCATAGTAAATTTTGAAAAAGCTTCATCGCTAACTTTTTCTAATCTTCAAAATTTTTCATGAATCGTTATTCCCACGTTATAGCGTCCTTCTAATACTTCGCGTTGCTCTTTTTTTTTCTCTTTTTTTTTGTTCCTGCTTGATTTAACATTTTTTTAATGCTCTCATTGGAATCGGTTAATCCATTATAAATAATCTGCTGTGAACTCTTCCTGTATAACTTAATTTGAATGATGGCTCTCAAGTCGCTACGTTATTTCTGTCCACTCGCTCGAATCCCCACCTGTTATAACACTTTACATTCACTTTCAATACTCTCATGTTATTGGCGAATAAATTATACTCAAACTTCTGTGCACTCCTCTAGTCTACCACCATAAATATTAATGGTGGCGCTACTATCACTCTTAGATTTCTGTCGCCATTATAAATGTTCTTTATTCATTCGGGCTTTTCTTTTATGCCTATATATCTTTCCTACCAGACTTCTAAACATGGTTATATTATTTTTGCAATATACTTGCGAATATTTTTTATTAAGCTTTGCTATGTATTTCTACATATTCTCTGCTATGTATAATTGTGCTCTACGTACAGACTACTGAATATTCTTTTATTATATGTATTTACGTGCAATTATATTTGTATACATTATATTTTGTAGTACACTTTAAATAAGTTTTGTTTTCAAGCACATTGTCCTTCTTTTCTCATTTCATTTTGTTTTGTTGTTGTTTGTCCATTTTGTTTTGTCAAAATATATTAAGTTTATATTTTTCCCGTTTTTCTTTTTAATCAATTTAACTACGTCATAGTTACTAAGCTATAACTTTACAAGGGAAAAAAATAGAATTTTTTAGCAGTAACAGCATTTGTACGATTAACAAAACATCTTTAGTACGTTTCTTAAAAGAAACTAATTAATGTATTTTTAATATATTTAGAAAAATCGTGATCTTTGACTCTATTATAGCGGACACCACTGCAGCTAATTAAATTTTAAATTGGTTGCAATCAAGCTTGAAATAAGTTTATTACCGAAAACTAATTTTAATACTTTTTTTTATCTGACGTAATTAAGACAGATCAAATATTTTTAATTAGCAAGTTTCAGCTACTCCACCTTAATCCAGTTTATCCTTTTAGTTGTTTTCATTAAGATGTCGTAATCTCTAAGCTGTCAATTACTTATAATCAAACTTAAATAACTTGTCTTACGTAACAGTCTTTCTTTTGCTATTTAAACTCTCTTCTTGAGCAGTTTGTGAAGAAAGAACTTCTTTAAAAATTTGTGTGTTGCGGAGAAGAGCTTAATTATTGACATCACAATTGACGCAGAAGTTAAAATGCTAATAAAGAACAAATTTTGAGATATTTTTAATTGGAATGATTATCTGAATAAAGGAATAAGAAGATGGGTTTTAAATTATCAATGCAAATTGAAGAAAGTTGATTGTATTCTGACGTAATTTTATTTTTATGACGAAAGATACCTTTAAAAGTGTCCAATTTTTCAAACTTAGTTCTAATACAAAAAATTCATTTTAGTTATATTTATTAAATATAGTATATTATCTAAGTTACATTTATTGTTATTAGATTTTATAAATTATTAAAATTATTTTATTTTTAATTATTTATTATTTTGTTATATTTTTATTATATTTTTATTTTTAATTATTTTGTTATATTTTAATTATTACATTAACTGAATAAAATTAAAGAAAAAGAAATATGGAAAGCAAATTTATTTTTAAATATTTTAAGAATTCCGATAAAAAATTTCATGAAATCTTTGCTATCAGGAAATATAATCAAAAATTGTGTAAACGATGATCGATTACACAATTGTGATGATCGATTCTTTAAAACAATCGAGTTTGATTCATCCTTTTTAAAATAAAGTAATATTCTAATTTTCTGCAAGAGAAAATTTTTCCAAACATTTTTGAATAAATTACTAGCACTAGTTTTTTTTAAACACCTTGAGTTGCGATATAGTTAAGACTTGATCTAGAATAACAAATTGATTCATCTTTTTTGTCTCATTACGAACAATGAACTTGGTCATGGCGCAAACTGTCAAAACCGTCAGAGAGAGGCCTATAGACTTCAGTTATCTTTTCCATGTGTTTGATTCTACATTTCAAATATTTCTAAGTTCAATCATTTAGTTTTGTTCATTAGTAATTTTATTTTTAAATTTATACTAAAGCACCTTAACTTTAATTTTAAAATTTTAAAAATACATATAAAGAAATAGAACTGAAATCCAGCTTCTTACAAAGACACTAAAAGCTTTGATTTGATTTTTAAAAAATTACGTCATCACATAGGGAGATAATTTAGATTTGAAGTTTTAGTCTAGTACTTCTATTTAAAATTGAATCCCTAAGTAAATACATACATACATACAGGTGATGGGCCCAGGAAACAGCATAGCAGATAAAATTCATTTTCAATTTTAGAATTCGGAAAATTTTATTACATTCTTTTACCGCTAAGCAGTGGTTGCGAATTTCATTCCTAGGAAAGATATAATTTCAGTGCAGTAAATACCATGCCTATGTAAATCGGAAAATGGCCCTTAAACTTAATAAAACATCATTTCAGAGAATACCGGCTAAATATAAACCCGTCAATGGCTCTTTACCTTAAAAAACAACAGTGTATGGAATACCGTGCAGGTATATACAGGGCAATAGCCCACGCATTCCTACCAAGATGTTGTCTCAGACTGATTATTATCAATAATAACTACCCCTTTTGGTAAACGTGATAATAAATGCACATTAATTATATTGCTTTGTTTACATTTGCCCAGTAATCTTTATATTGATATTTTAAGACTAAAAGCCATTGCCCGGTATTCCGTAGACAATGATAGGCTATGATTCCTTAGACAATGATAGGCTATGATTCCGTAGACAATGATAGGTTATGATTCTGTAAACAATGATAGGCTAAGATGTATATCATTGTCTATAGAATTTTCTGCAGTTATAATTGGTATCTTCATTTGAAAAAATCAAAATTGTTACAGTTTGGTTCGATTAGAAATGATAAACACTTCCTGATTATTTTTATTTCAATTAATGTAATTTTATACGTATCTAGTTCTTCAATTGAACACGGAGTAGAGTAAAGATAAATTGTTAATTGAAGGAGAAAAAAACTCAGGCCATAAATTTATCGTTTTTCGCCGCGGAAAGTGCTGGAAGAGTTGCTCAATTTGCGTTGCCTGGTGAGCAGCTTATGACAGAGTCACGGAGGTGAGCAACATTACCCACGCTACACTGCCACAGATGCCAGCACACACAACACAGGATAGGTCACAGAGTAAAACATCCATGTCCTGAGCGGGATTTGAATCCGCAGTTATTGGCTTCGTAGTCAAGCACGCTAACCGCTCGGCCACCTGACTGGCAAAATGGAGGAAACTAATAATGATATTATATTAATTGCCTGTCTCGTTGGTAGACCTTTTTATTATACTTTTTAATTTACATTATATATTATACTTTCACAATATGCATTATATTTCCATATATTATATTTCTACAGATATTATAATATCTGCACACATTAGGTGCGCATTACACTTCCTAATTTTCAAATTTTCGTATTAGAATATTAGCGAAATTTAGAGAAGACAGTCAACTTATAATTTATTGCAATTCACTATTCTTGAATCACTTTTTCTAGCAATATTTTGGAACTCAGTTGTTATAATTTGATAACTTTTTAGCTGCTCTCTGAAAACTAGTGTAACTTTTTTTAATTCTCTTCTCTTTTAAGTGTTAAGTTAAGTCTCCTTAAGTGTCTTTTGTTAATCATGAATATTTTTCATATAGGTAGTAATTAATATCTGAATTAATATCAGATAGATGAGTATATTTTTAATATTATGTTTTAAATTATTCGAGAAGAGTGTTTTTAAAATACAATAGTGCTATTGGATTCCGTTGAAAAAAAGAACGAATGTAAAATCGCGGGTGAAAATCTTTTATTAGATGTGTATTTTGTTATCATGTTACAAAATATTACAATACTATTTTGCTTATTAATGACCTGTGGAATTGACTGAAGAATTCTTTGAAAACTAAATTCAGTAAGATATACATTTTCCAGATAAAGAAAAAAACATAGTTACAAAAGCTTACTTTTTTTCGATCGCCGTGCCAGAAACTGGAATCTGTTTGAAGTAACATTTTTGAATCTTGATTCTTTTTTTACTACTAGAATACATTTTTATTTCAAAAGCTACATCCATGCTTCTGAATATATTAAATTCTGTATTTCAACACAAGTTAGATATTGAATAAAAATGAAAAAGAAAAGAAAAGAACTGTATTATAGTTAAAAAATATGTGCTAATAAAATTTTTAGAAAAATTTAATATGATTTGTGCAAATAGAACCTCATTTATTCGAACTCCTTTACTAACCCGGTTAACCAACGTTAGTCCCAAAAAGTTTTTCTTTTCACACAAAATTTTCGTTATACTTCCCTGAATTTAATAATATACTGTACTGCATAACTACATGGAATTGATCATGACTTGTGAGTAACGATGGCTCAGTGATAAAGGCACAGAGATGTTCTTGTGTATTATAAGCATAGCCTTCCAGTTTGTTTATTTATTTATTTTGAAAAAAATAATAAAGGTGGAAAAGGTTTTTCCGTGTGTAACTGCATATTTAATTTTTGGAAAAGGAAAATTGTACAGATTAAATCACGTGATTCTCAGCTTAAATCACAATATTTTAGTTGCATTAAAGTTTTTAAGGTCACAATTTCATTTGCAAACTCAATTCTTTACAAATATTGGAAGTTTAATTAAATATGGTTGAATAAATATAAAAAGTTATGAAGAGATATAAAAAAAAGGAAAAATATGAATATGAAAAAAATTACATATGGCTGTCTCAACAATCTTAATAAAATCAAACTAATCTTAAAATATTATAATACCACAGATTTGGATATCCACCCAATAAATACTTTTTCAGAAAAGTGCATCTCACCTTTATAATCAAAGCTAAACATGCAATTTTACTGACAAAACCCTTTAAACTTAATCAAAGGCTTATCTTAAAGGCTTAACTTCTTCAGACATAAAAAAAGATAATTAAAAATATGAATAGCGAAGAAAAAAATGCAAACTACTCAATTACACAATAGATTAATACAAACTATACAATTAACAAAAAATTCACAAATCAACCTTTTAAAAGCAAAGTGAAAACTTTTATTTGGGAAATACATTTGAATCCCGTGCTTGAAATATGGGCTTCGTTGAAAATCCATACTGCCCGTATTATGCTAACTGTGCTGATTTGACAAACTTACACTTGATTTTTCAATGTTTTTGAGTTTTTCATCGAATATAACTCAACAATTACCAAAAACGAACAAATCAGCGAAATTATGTTTCAAATAAGTTGCAAATATTAAAAAAGTGAGTTGCTAAAACGGCTCAAGATATCCCAGAAACGCTTTCATTTATCCCTAAAACGTGAAAATAATCACTTTTCTGCAACTGCTGTTGAAATATTTCTAAAATATCCCAGGAACGTTTCAAAAAATATTTTAAAAATAATCCATCAGAAATATCTTAATGTCAACGAAAAATACATTTTAACAGGAATACATTTCAAAAAATATTAAAAATATATTATAGAGACTATATTTAGAATTTGCTGGTAAATTTTAATTTTTTCAATTCCTATTATTAATTCACATCTTGTTCAAATTTTCAATGGTTAATAAAATGCTTTTTATTCATCCACTCAAGTTCAAATAAATATTTTTGAACTTTTAGTGGATGATACTTGATGTTAATATAATTTTTTTTCCAAATATTAATTCATTAATTAACAGGGATGAGCGAAAAACGAAATGGAATTTCCTGATTAGTTAAGCGTTAGTTAGTCATTGTTTTAAATTTTACTGTAAGTGATTCACTGTTTCACATATTTTTAAAGATAACATCAGTGATAATTTTTAACTTATAGCTCTATTTGAACAAAAAAAAGTTTATTGCGCACATTTATAAATGTAATTATTTTATATTCCCTGTGACAGAAAAATTAAATAAGGAACATCGCTTGGTAGCACGTGTGGCCCATACCAAATTCATACTTTTATAGTTGTCTGATACCACGCGCCTTTCTTTTTTATCAATTGGGTATAATATGAAAAAAGCACAACTACTTCCACTTACTAGGAATAACATTTACCTTTTAGTTTAATTAATAAACTGAGTTTTAAATATGCTTACTAAATTCATAAACTTCGGTAAAACAACAATATAAATTATTTCCAAAGGAACTAGACTAATACAATTCCAATCTTGCGAGTAGCGACTTATAAACAAGACACTTCGTTTGATGCTTTTACTTGTTGCTAGAAATCAGGTTCGCAGAAAATGCTGTTTACTAGTTAAATTTAGTAGGAATAACACGATCTGTGACGTAGGCTATAGTATACCCAATTCCTACTATTAGTTCACCATCTCCCTATATATATTTATGTATCTGGTTCAAATTTTCAATCGTTAATAAAATACTTTTTATTCATCCACTCAAGTTCTAATACATTTTTTTCAAACTTTTAGTGGATAACACTTGATGTTAATGCAGTTTTTTCAAATATCAATTCATTAATTGAATTTAATGAATTAATTTTAGTTTTATATGGGAGAAAATTTTTTTAATTATTTAATAAAAAGTAACTAAAATCAAATTTTTGTTGACCTAACTAGGAATTGATTTTCTTTTTCTTTATATATTACTTGTTCTTTTCTGCTTATCTAAAACGCACTGCCATAATTCTATGAGTTTATCTTTGTAACAAATATATAAAATACCAATTCAAAACTTTAAAGAAAAATTAGCACTTGCAAAAGTAAGTCAAGGTGTATAAGAAACAAGCACATAAATACATATTTCTTTTGCTTCTGTTTTCAATTTCTTAAATGGAAACATGCTATATTTTTTGGAATTTAAGCATTCGATACTCATACTTAAGATATACAACTGAAATCTTTTCGGATATTTTACTACTATAAGATTAAATTAAATTTTTTAAGAATGGCATTTTTCCTTGCGTTTTACAATATTTCTATTTATATTTTTATGAGGTAGACTATCCTTTGACTTTGTCTGTATAGATTTTATCGCTAAAATATTTCTCTTTTTTTAATCTAATAAATAGTGTTTTTTTCAGCAAATATGTTTCTTCTTACAATATTCTTACATCATGCAACATCGCATACCTTTTCCGATGCTCGCATCGATGATCTTTCTATACTTTTTATACTCTTCTTAAATGCGTGCATTGCGTTTCTTTGCCTATTTTCAGATGTTTCAATTTCAAATTTAATTGTTAAAATCATATTCATATTTAATTGTTAATTTTACCAAAATCATTACTAAAGCACTTCAGTTAAAATTACCAAACTTTTTGGTATTACCGTGAAGTTAGACAACCGGTAAAGTTTACCATATTCTGGAAGTTTTGACCATTTTTTTCTCACTGCATTATAAAAAATTCATCAAATTACAGTAAAACGTAACGGCACTCAGGATGCCGGTACTTTTTACGGTAAAATACATTTTCTTCCGAAAAATGCTACGGAACAAAAATATCTAATATACCCTTATTTTTATAGTAATAACTACGATAAAATATCTCTGTGGTATAACTGTGGTAAATATTTTATAGTAGTTATTTTATGGTAGTATAACTACTATAAAATATTTCTACCATAAAATATCTACCATATATACCTCTGGGGGTACTGGATTGGAGATCAATCGTTCTCTGAGTCAGGTCAAAATTACGATCTGTGGATGAATGAATGGGTCCGCCCTATAAACGGTTGTGACGTGTGAGTGACGTGTGTGTGGCTGAAGTCGGATTCTTGGCCAAAGGATGGCGCCACTGAAATAACAAGAAAAACGCATACTCTGCCTTAAATTCGCTCTGGTGCTTTCACCAAGCAGGCTCGCCTGTGTGGCAAATGGCATCAAAACAACAACACCATAAAATCACTGACACACTCTAATTAAACAAATATTATGATATGATATATTACGGTAAAAATGGATTTTATGGAGGATATACCTAAAGTGCCGGTACTTTTTATACCATCACTTTCATCCAGAATTTTTTGCAGTGTGTAATTTTAAACAAAAATTTTAATATTCATGTTCACATATTTTCTTTCTTTCTTTTTCTTCATTTATTTTCATTCGCATTTCAATTTTTAAAAAAATCCGGGAACGCAAAATTATGTTCCTCAAACTTTTTTTCTTTTTTTTAAATGGCTGGCACTTGAGGTAAGTCCCATTGGCCACAGAAATGCCAGAACTGCTACTCTCTTCTCGTCACCCAGTGGGCACCTGTGGCGAAGCCACGGCGATGGAGCAGCGTCGCCCACGTCACACAGCCACAAACCCGTTTATAGGGCAGGTCACATTCACACAAAGAGGAAAGGACATAGTACACAGAGAGAGAAAGAAACATCTATGCCCTGAGTAAGATTCGTACCCGCTGCTAATGGAACCACTCCTCGCTAACCAACCTGGTCGGCGTCCTCAAACTTACAATATCTCTGATGCCGTACTCGCAATTGATTTACAAAAATATCATAAATTAGTGGAGTTATAATCTCTATAGTTTTCATTAAAATAAAATTAATGGAATAAAAATTAAATAATACTTTAATTAGTTTTTAACAAATGAATTTTATATCCTTTTTTAAATAACATAGGTAAGGAAATAATTTAGTTGTAATGAATTACTGTATAAGCAAATACACCGAAGTTTAATTATTTTATTAACTATCCACTCAATAAATTTCATTACTACGAAAGTTACTGAAAAGCGAGAAAAAAATCCTCATTAAAATATAACGATAGCATAACGATCTCGAATTTAAACGCTCTAAGGAGTTTAATTTATTTTTCAAGTTCAATTAAACTCTTGCTGTTCCCTCTCATACTTTCTTGATTGGATAGACTCGCTTTAATATTGGATAATTTATTATTTATTAAAAATCCCATTACTTTAAAACGTTAAATTTCCTTAGCAAAAATAATGATACGGTAGCTATAAATGAATCGAGACGAATTTTCAATGATATCCTGAAGTTTATTAAGGCTTAACTTTTCTATATCTGTATCATCGTCACGAAGATATTAATATTTGATGTTTAGAAAACTATCACGGTAATCTTAGTAAGATTCATGAATAAATAAGCAGCACAAAAGGATGAATTATTCTAGGGAATGGAGTAAAAGAGAACCTATTGAGTGAATGGATTATTAGAGGAATATTAAAATCTAAATATTTGAATAGTTAGGAATCGTAATACGTTAGGCATAATTGCAAGAAAATTTAAATTCTAAAAATCTAATTTTACCTTCAACTAATACAGACTAGTTTTTTTATAATTAATATAATTATAATAATTATTTATAACAATTATAATGATTATTTATAATTATAATTTTTATTGCTATTTTAGCAAATTATTTTAATAATTTGTTAAAGCCTTATTACGAGAGTATTGATAAATAAAGAAATAGTACATAATATATAAAAATATAAATAAAAAACAGAATTGTTTGTACTTATAAAAGATATTCATCAATTTTCATATACATCATTCAACAAAGATTTAAGTGAAATGAGAAAAGATCAAAAATTTTAAAAAAAAAAAAAAAAAAAGATCTGTTTTAACCCAATGTTTTAATGGCCAAGAATCTGAATTCTTCAACAAAACATGTTTATTTAGAAAATATACGATTTTATACAAACTAAGGTGAACAACGTTTAAGAGCACAAAAAATGTGTGAATATTTTTTGTGCTCTTAAACGTTGTTCACCTTAGTTTGTATTTTAGCACAAAGGTCGCCCACTTGTGTATTTATACGATTTTATGTCTGATTTAATAACTTCCGCACTAATTAATTAACATTTTAAGGTTAGGCTTCTGATCATCAAGTTTGCGTTCAATAAAATCTGATCATTAGACCAAAGATTATTCAGGATGTTCTGTTTTTTTTTTATTTTGCGTACTGTACGCGTTGAAATTTTACGCGTAATGATTTCACGCACCTGGCGTGAAATCATTTTTGTCCATTTTGAAATAGTTATAGGATATTTAAATCTGCAGTTTTTGACCAATATTTGAGCTAGGGCAAAATAATTATATAAGAGATTGTTTTAATTAACATAAACTATTCATTCATGTATATTTTACAAAAAAAAATTTAATTAGCTTTCAAATTTATTCAACCAATTAATCTTTAATACCAAGCACATTTTTATACAGAAAAATATCCTACATAAATGAAAAATAAAGATTAATTTGGAGATTTCTAAAGGTAAGCGTAAAGCAAAAACGTGTTTTCAGTGATAATATCGAACAGAGAGAAATGTAATGAGAGGTACGCTTATTTTTAAATGTTTCCTAATATTATTATGTTCAATATGTTGCCAGAAATACGTTAAAGAAAATTTATTTCGTCAAACTGAATCAACTTAATTTTTTGGTACTTTTCATAGATTTAAATCCGTACACAAAACTAGCAGTATTTTTCACATTTTCAATAGTGAGAATTCTCACTTAGTTGCTTATATTGAGGATTCGATAAGCTGTAGTATTCAAAATGTACAAAGAATGGTTATTAAATTAGGACACATTTTTTCATTTGACTTTATTTTAAACTTATGATGATTAAATTGGCTTGACTTTTCGACAAATGAAGTACGAATAATCATTTATTTGTTACTGTATGAGCCATTTTAAATAAAATTTTCGACAATATTTGAGGATATAGCAAAATTTTAAAAAATTATTCCATACCCATACCATATTTATAAAATAAATTTTCATATTTATATTATTGTTTAGATATTATTATTATTATTATATTATTANATATTATTATATTATTATTATTATATTATTATTATATTATTATTATTATATTATTATTATAATATTAATACTACTTTCTTGAATAGATTTTATCATATTTGCTCCTTTTAAATGAATTTATTGCATCCGTATCAAAATAAAATATAATTGATCCACTCTCAATTATGTTAATAAATCGAACTTTTATAAAACGCATCAATTTGAACTGTTTTGTTTGATCAGTGATGTAACATTTAAAGCTCTCATTTTATTTTATAACTGGCGTTGAACAAACAACCTTCCCAATTCTGTATTTAAGACTATAAATATTCAACTCCATATTTTAGTAGTTTTGAACCCAAACTAGAACTTCTGGACCAAACATTGGGACAAACTAGCTTTCATAGACTAACTAGCACTTGGAGAGGAAAACCACGAAAACCTCCCATGATAAGCCCGACGGAAATTTCGCGATCCATCAACCACTGAGGATACTTTACGTCAGCACTGAGGCCAGTACGATCCGGGAGCAAAATTCGTATAAACCAATCAACGCTGGTATTCGAATCTGGAGCACTCTATTGGGAGGCAAGCGCTTCATCCCCTGAGCCACCGCGGTTTAGGGGATGGAGCACTAGTGCTTGCATTGACATTGAAATAAAGTTAAGTTCATTAAAAATATCATGTTGCATGAAATTTTCAAAGCATTTAAATAAAAATAAATTATAAAACGCACCCTTATATAAATTATAAAATGCTTAAATGTACTATTACATTTAGTTACTTTTTTATTGGAAATATTATAATTTTTTAGATCATGAAATAGTTAGTTATTAATAGTTTCCTTTACTCGGGGATATTTTAATATATTTATTTTTTGCAAGAAAAATGCCCCCATATCTCCGAGGGTACGTACTCTATCGTGTTATAATAGTTTAATAATGAGACTATGACTAATGTAAAACAATCATTATAATTGATCGGAAAAGTCTCAAATAACAATGCAGCACAAAATATTGTTATTTTTTTAACTTTAATTTTCATTAAGCATGTATAATTTTTTTACTATTTTTTTTTTTTTTTTCAATTTTATACTATGTTTTCGAATCCTTTGTCTGCCAATCTGACATTTCCATTTTCATTTTCGTTCTCATTTGTAATACATCGAAAGTTCTTTTCAATAGAACTTTTCCAATAAAGTCTATTGTCTACCTCTGTATTGTCTCATGAATATTTACCGAAATGTATATTTTAATGAAAAAACTTATTGCAAATACTTTCTTATTTCCTTTTTGGGTCGCAGCTTTTCTTTTTGTACATCGCACTAAAATTGCTTTTGATTTATTAAACCGCAATATTACATAATGTATTATAATTTATTGTCAATTTGATAATTAAGTAAAGCAATTCAAATAATTATTAACAACACTGAAACATTTAGGAAATTAATAATTTTTAATTTTGATTTTTCTGGTGGAAATTGCATGGTAAAATGAAAAGTGGGAAGAATTTAATTTTTTTATTTATTTAATTTTTTTTTTCAATGGCAGGCACTGAATTTTCAATCTTTTGCCTATACTATGCCAGAATTGTTACTCATTTCGCGTTACCCAGTGGGCACCTGTGAACCAAAGTCACGGAGGCGAGCAGCATTGCCCACGCCACACTGCCACAAACCCGTTTATAGGGTGGGCCACATTCACACATCATACACACAACAGAGGACAGCACAAAGAGAGAGAGAAACATCCATCCCCAGAGCGAGATTCGAACCCGCAGCCTATGGCTTTGCAGTCAGGCACGCTAACCGCTCGGCCACCTGGCAGGCTATTTATTTCATTTATTTAATAATAAATAGCATTAGCAACAAGCCCATAAAATATAGTCTATGTCCGTTATATAACATAATCCTCATGGAAACATCACTGTTCAAAAGTAACAATTAAAAGTACACCCGTATATGAAGTTTATACGAAACGATTTCGAAGTAAAAAAAACACAGTTTTTAACAATTACGATTAAAATATCTAAGTACTGATAAGAAAAAGGAACAAATGAAACTTACAATTAATAATTGGAAAAAAGGACAAATAAAAGATGCGTGGACAAATTAGATTAAATAAGCACATTTTTCACAAAACCGAAGTTGAAAAGTATCGTAAATTTTATTTTATTTCATTAAGGTGTCATCCCATGAAAAGTAAGAACAAATATAATAAAGTATCTTTTTTTTTCTGATACTGCTTTATGTATTCATTAGTACACTTGCATATGCAGGTCTTATGGGTTATTTACTTAAGTATGGCCTATAATCCTTTATCAAGTAGAACAGATTGCACAATTCAGAAAAAGACGGGGTTACGCCAGGATTCGCGTCCGGTAACTAGGCTTCATAGCGTTAGGCGGGTGATATCAATCTGCAGGGAGGCCAATTCTGATACTACGACCTTTAACATGTAAAACTTAAAGGTTTAAATTAACTAAACTTTAAGTAGTTTTTAAGAAATTAGTTTTTGCTGAATGGCAACAGTGCGTCATTCATTACTTTTCTAACCGCCTCACAATAAGAAAAAAATTTTATGGCCAAAACTATCAGAATATAATAAATTTCACCGTATTTCTGGTTCCATATAAACACCGAAAAGCTCAGTAATTTTTACCGAAGCTCTTTAGCAATGATTTAGCTGACATTAACAGTAAAATATGGTTTTATAAAGTTTGACAAATGCAATAAAATTTGGTAATTTTATCATAATACTTTAGAGCATGACATAAAAACCATTTATTCGATTGATTCTTGTTTTCAGTTTTGTATTTTTTTACTATATGTGTGGTAATAAGAACTATTATTTTGGAAACCAGATTTCTGGTAAACCGTTTCCATTATGAGCGCAAAAATTGCCAAATGAATGGCTGAAATCCTGTATATTTTGATTTTATTGACTAGAATTATGTTTGTTTTTTAAACAGAAATTTCACTGCCATACAATAAGGTTATTTCACCGAAAAAAAAATTTTTTTTTTATTCGTGCAGGATGCCTAGTTGGAACCGTTTTTTAGAATCAACTTTAAGGCATGAAAATTCTCTCAGGGAGGTTAAAAAAACTCCGCATTCGTCTTAAGTTGGTCACAAAAAATTAACTCGTCATTTAGTTGGAAAGAGATTTTCTGGAATTAGCATATGCAAAATTCCAAAATACTTTCCTAGTTGAAAAACAAATTAAAAATCAAATTTAAATAACATGAATAGAAGCAATATTAAATGTTCCTGAAATAAATAAAAAAAATTATATAGTAATAAAACAAGAAAATTAACTGAAAATTTTATGTCAATGTAATAACGATACCAATTCAATTAATTACCTATGGGGGGAAAAGTCAATCTAAAAATTTGTATAATTTCCCAGGGAAACAGTAATTGCTATGTTTTATTTCAATTATTTATGAAAAATAATCCACAAAAAAAGTTCAAATATCAGTCAAATATCAAAGAAGCAAATAGAACATCTGGAATTTATAAATGACAAATTCTTTACGATTGTATCACACATGATACGCAGCAGGTGTAAAAACATTTTCCAAGCTCATATTTGTACATAATCAAGATAATTCACATTTAAGGAAAAAATATAATTTTTATTCCTAAGGAAAATTTTGCTTTACTTTTTTATTTCACATTTAATTGTAACAGAAAATAAAAATTGATTTTCTATTCTCTGATCCTAGCGATTCTCATTTAATAAAATACCATAAAAACAAATATGATAAATTTTTAATGCATTGTAAATATATTATAATAAAGGTTTACTTGTTTAGATAATAGATTGTTTGAAAACCTATTATAATAAAGGTTTACAAGGAGTTACAATCAATTAAAAGTTGTTTTATTATGATGTGTCAAGTGCGGGACATAGCACAATTTTCCTTAGTGTTCCGCAAGTAACGAAATAATGACAAATTTAAAATGACCTTAAATGCTTCAATCTTATAACCGTCGTGTAACAGCTGACCCAATTTTTTGGTTTATGACTAGACTACTAATGTTCAACTCTGTAGCCTTGTAATTTTGAAACCAATTCAGAAGACAAGGGAACTCCTGGATCAAGTATAGGGAGAAATTTGCCTTCGTGGACGGACTTTTTGATGGAACTAAACCGTATTTGCGCTGCATGGGGAGGAAAACTACGAAAACCTCCCACGGTTAGCCCGCGACGGTAAGGAGACCTGTGATCCGTCTACCACTGAGGATATTTTACGTTAGCAGAAGGGGAGACGACCAGCCATTGCTGGGACTATCCCCTGAGCCTGCAGGTCTCTAAATGTTTCAATTGAAAGAGGGAATTATTCGATTTAAACTCGTCGTGACTACTGTTTTATGAATTAAACTTAATTCGTTTATTCATCGAAATTTTTCAAATAATTTCATTTCATTTTTTTAGGGTTCAAGGATTTTTAGATCAAGTTCAATATTGTGGTTCAAAGTTGAACAAGTTTCTTTGAGGGCACAGTTACTTAACGCACTGTTACTTCCACACTTAAGAGACTGTCGTTGCACCGTAAACATTTGATTTCAAGTGTTGTTTAGCGATAAATATTACTAGATAATACAAAATATCTCTTCAAATAAAGTGAAGGTATAATTAATACGCAATCGGTAGAAAAAGAATGATTAAAAAACTCTAGGAATTAATCAATTCGATAATAAAGCAGAAAATGATTGAGTTTAGATGAACTTGCAGAGGGCATAGAAGAAAACGCTCTATTAATGCAGCATTATTGCCAATAATCGTTCACAGTTTTCATTAAAGAAAAAAATGAATTTCATATTATCAAAAGGAAAAAACGAGAAACCTTCTTTGGAATGAATCTAAAAATCGAATTTTTAAGATTAACAAACAACGGAAATAATTACTTATTTTCGTTTCAATTAACTATATTTTCCTTTAAACTAGAAAAAAAATTATAAATAGAAAGAGAAATAAATTACAAATTAAAATAAAAGTAGGAATAACGTACAAGTTAAAAAAATTAAGGAATGAAGTGCAAGTAATAATAAAAATAGGTACGAAGTACAAATAAATAAAAATAGAAAAGTACTAGTAAAAAAAAGCAATAAAGTGCAAGAAAAAAAGTAGAAATGAAGCACAAGTAATAATAAAAGTAGGAAAAAAGTACAAGTGATAATAAAGTAATAAGAATAAAGTAGATATAAAGCAATAAGAATGAAGTAGAAGTAAAAATGAAAAAAGGAATAAAGTACAACAAAAACCATTATTGTGCACTAAAATTATATATANCGTCAGCGAGCAGGGGGCGGAGCCCTCTAGTTCCTTAAAATATTTCGTAAAGACCAACTTTCGTACACAGGGTATTAAAAGAGGACTGTCATTTACATATATTTTCAAATTCCTTTTCCAAAAATATGAAAGAGAAGATTACTCTATAAGGGTCACAAATTAATATCACGGGGGAAAAAACATTAAGGGGATCTAAAACATTTTTTACTCGACAAAGCCAGATTGGAACTGCCAAAACTTGTTAAATTTTCCCGCCAAATGCTGACCAATGAAATGCTCGTGCAAAATGCAAATGCAAAATGCACGCCAATAAAAAAAAAGCTGAAAACAAAACTTATAAATTTTCTTCGTTTTCTCTTTTCAGACTTATATATATATATATATATATATATATATGTATTTTATCTATGTAGGATGAAACATAAATTTTGTCAAAATGAAATAACCAGAAAACTTCATTTTAGGCATAAAAAAAATTTGAATTTAATACTTTTCATAAGCTCTATTGTGTTAATCAATGATTATAAGGTGAATCTATAATGATATTTAAATTCCAGTTTCACAACTGGGGAATAGGGAATATAATCTAATGCAAAGAATAAAATTTGTACAACATTTTAAATCCAGTGTTAACATAAATAGTTGGACAATAATGTCAGAACTTAGTTGTCAAAATATTTGAAAGCGAAAAGTAAAATGGAATTTAGTTTCTTTTTTTCAGAAGGGCATTTGTAACTTCAAAAGATCTTTACAAAGCCTCTATTCAACTCAAAACTAGAGTTAAAAGCCTTTTGTGAGGTTTTCCTTAAAATAGATCAAGATTTTGTTCAATGCGAGTTTCATTCTTCGCTATTTTAACAAAGACATAATTCTGACGACAGACAGATTTTAAAACTTAGTAGGAAATTTCTATTTCAAAAATAGATAGCTCAGATTTTGAGTACAATATTTTTATTGAATAAAATACTAATAGTTATACTTTATTCAGATACTTATTTTAAATTATTATATTAATTATATGTCGATTTCAAATCAACTACATTCAGGGGTAGATCTAGAAATTTTTCCTGAGGGGGGGAGTCATAGACTCAGATCCCCACAATTACATTTTTTTTATATTAAAAAAAAATAATAATAAATAAATAAATAAATAAATAAAAAAAAAATTAAAAAAAACTGGGGTTTTTAATGCTAGTCTTCTTATTCTCATTTATTTTTTTCATAATGAACAATAGAACAATACATAAATAATTCAAGTATTCAAAATCTTTAAATAATAAATTTAATGCGTTTTTTAGAAACTTTGGCAAATCTGCCAATGATTTTTTCAACATCCAAATCAATTTCCAGATGAATGTTTAATAATGCGAGTCCATTTAATCGCTCTTGATTTTGAGTTGCTCTAAGCGAAGTTTTGAGACGTCGAAGAGTTGAAAAGGAACGTTCTGCTGTTGCTGCTATAACTGGTAGAGTTATTAAAATTCTCAACATCATATTGATTGATGGGTACAAATCGATGTCACGGGCATTAATAATTTTGGAAAGATCGACCTACCTAGGGGTATATGTCCCCTTAAATAATTTTTAAAATATTTTTCTTCTTTTGTAAACTATTAAAAAAATTATTATTTTAATTTTTTTTCAATTTGGGGGGGGTCATGACCTCTATGACCCCCCCCCCCGCTGGATCCACCACTGACTACATTTTTAGGTAAAATCAACGGCTGTACTGTATAAGCATCTAATTGTTAAGCACTAAACGTATTTCAGCTGTAAGCTTTAAAAATAGGCATATACATAACAAAAAAATCGACGTACCAAGAAGCAATCATCCGATTGCTTTGAAATTTCGTATAGTCTTTAGCGACGAATCTCGCTTCCAACTGTGTCCTGACGATCATCCAAAACGTGTTTGGAGACGCACAGGGCAGAGGGGGGATCCTGCCTTCACTATTGCACGCCACACCGGCCCTTAACAGGGCATTATGGTCTGGGGTGCCATTTCCTTTGACAGCCGGACCCCTTTGGTCGTCATTAGAGGTACACTTACTGCACAGCGGTACGTCGACGACATCCTAAGACCTGTTTTGCTGCCGTACCTTTTGCAGCGCCCTGGGCTGGTTTTTCAGCAGGACAATGCCAGACCACATACGGCACGTGTTGCTATGAACTGTCTGCAAGCTTGTCAAACTCTTCCTTGGCCTGCCAGATCACCAGATCTCTCTCCCATTGAGCATGTCTGGGATATGATGGGAAGGCGATTGCATCTGGCACGGAATGTTGAGGACCTCGTTCGACAATTGGATCGAATTTGGCAGGAAATACCGCAAGAGACCATCCGGGAGCTTTATCGGTCTATGCCACGCTGTGTGGCAGCTTGTATACAGGCTAGAGGCGGACCAACACCTTATTGAACTTGTTACTGTAACTCTGCAATAAAGTATTCAATTGTTCTGAAATTTTACTATCCTGTACATTGTCTTCCTATCCACCAATTTTCCTTCCACTCCTTCTTGGTGCGTCAGTTATTTTGTTATAGAGTGTATTATTGAGCAAGAAATTAGAGAATTATATCCATATTGCACTAAGAAAACAAATATTTTAACTAGCAGATTATGGTAAAACTTAACATGTTTCTGACTCTATGGGAACAACAAAAAGCTCGGTAGTTTTTACCGAAGGGCTTTAGTAATCATATAGATAAAATTAACAGTAAAATATAATTTCATGATACGTGATACAACTCGGTAGATGTAGTAAAATTTGGTAATTATATCATGCTTCCTTAGAGCATGACATAAAAACCGTATGTTTGGATAAATTTATTTTTCAATTTCGTATATTTTACCAAATGTGTGGTAATAAGAACTATAATTTTGAAAACCGGAATTTCCGGTAAACTGTTAACACATGAACGGAAAAATTATCAAATGAATGGATTAAATACCATTTATTTTGATTTTTATCACCAGAATTATGTTTGCTTGCTTTTTTCACCAGAAATGTCATTACCATAGAGAACGGCAATTTTAACCAGAATTTTTTTTCTCCGTTTGAGGAGACAATTTTTAACTTTGTTCCAATTTTAGCAAAACAACTAATCAGAGAACTAAGCATCCTTTGAGGAGAAGATATGAAAAATGATCTAGGTTATAAACACAAGCTGATTGATAAATAGTGTACTAAATTACACACTTCGAAAAAAATCGTTTCAAATAATTAAAATTGAACTAAATTATATGAACTAAATTATATGAACTAAATTATATGAACTAAATTATATGGGTTAAAGTATAAAAATGCGACTGATAGATAAATAATGTCGTACTAGTTTTACACTCTCAGAAAAAACTGTTCCATTTAAGTTAAAATGGGCTAAGGTGTAAACGCGGCCTGATTGATAAACAATTTTACTAGTATAGTGTCTAGGCTACATTTTGAGAAAAAACTCTTTCAAGGAAATAAAAGTGGGCTAAAGTAAAAATACTGCCAATAATGTGCTAGACAACACTCTCAGAAGAAAAAAAAAGGAACTAACCAAGTATGCTATTTCAGTACAAAATATTTAAAGCTCATAATTTTTATTACTATTATGATAAAAATCATTTTAAGTGCTCTATGAGTCATACTTATAAACCCATTTTTTTATAGAATTAAAACAGTACAATAAAGGATAGTGAATACAATAAAGAACTTACATTAAAATAACAAAACTGTACAATAACAGAATGGGGTGACAATTGTAGAAAAAGACGAATAGGAGCCGAAATCGCAGACATAATTTGGCCTTTTAGCGAACCTTAAATTCCTTTTGCATAACTTCTAAGTATATTTTTAATAGTAACTGGTAATTGCTGAATATAAGGAGATCAAAGTTGAAAATGTTGAAATGTAATGATTCAACTGCATCGTGATCAAAGATACATTTGGAATCGTAGTATCATGATGCTTTGTTCTCTTATAGAGCCATTTTCTTTCGACTATTTTAATTTCACCATTTGAATAGTTAAGGACTTTTTTTTTATTCTTTTTTTTTTTACATTAAACTCCAATATAACATGGAATAATAGATAATATGAACCTTAATAAAACCTGAACTTTACATATTTTTTTGCAAAGAATGTCTACTTTTTTAATTTTCTTACATATGAGCAAATTACGGTTCAAATAATTCAAAAATAGAAAATTAAAAACTTTATGTTCAATTTTCAAACGGCATAATATATATAATATAAATATCTCATGCATTCAAATTAAAGAACAACTTTCAGAATTCTAATCCGTCGAAATAATCCCAAATAATTAACCATTAATATAATGCCTTGTAATACTTTTAACGTCAGGAATTAAGTAGACATTGTAGAAGAATCAATTTTTTGGAAAAAAAAAGTAACGAAACAATAATTTTAATAAAATCTTTTTGATATACTATTTTTTTTTTAAATCGAAGGAATCAAAATAAAACCGATTGCTCTTTATGATTTTTGCTTCGATTCTCAACATGAACAGAAGTAACTTTTTTATAATACACCATATCCATTTCTAGAGTAAAAAAAAACGTTCCCGCAACAGCTCATTGTTGACCAGCCTCCGCACATGAAGGTTCAGCCTCTACAATTTCATGTCTAACAGCATGATGCTGACAATGTGGTCATCACACTTTCCGAAATTAAACTCACATTTTACGATTCAGCAATCCTTGAGCAGTATTACATTCATTTTGAGAATCATTTCGTCACGAAATCACATGATTTGGAGTGAAACGTGAACTCACAAATATATGACGAAAAAGTTTTCTCAAATTACGGAATCGCATCCCAGTACACTGTGGGAGATTGTTAACTAGAATAATGACTAGACAATCGAAAAAAAGAGAGTCGAAAAAGCCGACCGGCCTGTATAGCGGTGAAGGAGTTGACCTTGTACTAGAAAGATCCCGGGTTTGTTTCCTTGAAAAAGGGATGAGAGTTATTTCGTCACTGTGATTAAATTTTTGCTCGGAGCCCGAAAATGGTTTCGTCCAAAACGAAAAAAGCTTTGAGAAATTTAAGAAACCATTTTTTACAGTGCATAGCGCACCAAGAACCTTTACTTCCTAGCATAGATATAAAGGTAGATCCCCTATATTAGTCCCTGCTTCCCAGACACACTGGTAATCAACGATTAGAGGCAGGGAGGGGATGCCTCAAGCCGGCATCGGGTATCGAAACCCAGTATTTCACAATTTCAGCCCAGAAGCTAAACTGTTGAGCTTGCATCCACATTCACATACATACATTGTTTTTTCAATACCCACCTGGAGAATGGCATTTCGTCACACAGGCATCTAAATGCCAGATTTGTTGGCCACTCTTTCAGGGGCACCATATTAGGTGGGCCAACGTTGCTCCCATAGTAAATACAGATAGTACAGAGAAGGAAAGAACATCCATGGATTCAAAACCAGAACCTTTTTGACGCAAGACCAATTACCTGACCACTACACAGGCCGGTCGACTTCACATGCATACCTAAAATACAATATATTCTTATTATATTAATAGTATTGCTTTTTGTAACTATTAAAAATTGAAGATGAAATTTTACACCAATGTCTATTTAAATCGTATTGATTCGAACAAAGCGTCCCCGTAATTGCTTTTTTTTTTTTTTTTTGATAAAAGAAAAAAGTAATTCACCTTTTTTTATCCTATTCCCACCTGGAGAATGACCTTTCGTCACACAGGCATCTGAAGGGCAGATTTGTTGGCCACTCTTTCAGGGGCGCCATATTAGGTGGGCCAACGTTGCTCCCACAGTAAGGATGGATAGTACAGAGAAGGAGAGAACATCCATGCCTTGCCCGGGACTCAAACCCAGAAACTTTTTCACGCAGGACCAATTACCTGACCACTACACAGGCCGGTCTACTTTCACATAAATACATTCTTACCATTTTAATAATATTGTTTTTTGTAATTATTAAAAATTGAAAATGAAATTTTACACCAATGTCTATTTAAATTGTATTGTTTCGAACAAAGCGTTCCGGCATTTTTTTTTTAAATAAAAAAAGTAATTCAATTTTGATAAAAAAAAGTAATTCAACTTTTTTATCCTATTTTTTCTTAAAATTCTTATTTAACTATACAGAAAAATGCTAGGGTTTCTGTAAGTGTGGTTATAATTTCGAAAGAAAAAGCTTTCTTGGAAAGCTAAAAGGCTTCATTACAGAAAAAGCAGACATAACAGTTTCTCTTTTAAACTCTAAGGGCATTCTTTTTTTCTTTTCAATCTCCTTCAGTCTCTCTTTTAATGCTTTCTTTTTTCTTAGAATCCATCTAAAACACTTTGTGGTAATAAAAACAGTTATTTTTATTCGAAAAACAGGAAAACGTTTTTCTTGTGCAATTTTCCTTTGTAGATAAATGAAATGTTATATTATAAATATGTTATAAAATTACTACATTTTAATTTATGATTATTTAAATTTGAAAACCTAAACTTAAGATTAAACAGTCAAAATAATTTTCAGACAATATGTGCGCATAAAAGTTTAGTTTGGTTTAAAAACTTAATATCATTTGGTTGTTAATGGTAGAAATTAAAAATGATATCTTGTTTGAGTATATTATATTAATTTAATTTTAAGGTAGCGATAATATAATTGTGTATTTTGTTGCTTTGTACACAACGGTGTTCAAAGAGAAATATCCTTAACAAATTTTATTATTATTATTGCATCATTCTAGAATATGTGGACATATACATCTTAATAACTTTTTTTTCTCGTGTATGAATTTTTACAACTATGAAGCAATTTTAAAGAATCGAGAGTGCAAACTTAAAAATGCTAATTAATTAAAGACTGTATTTTAAACTACAAAATCACAGACATATTTTTCTAAATAAAAACGTTTTTTTTTTTTTTAAAAAATCACCATTTTTTTTTCTCGACGGATTTAAACTTTTAGTTTTCAAACTATGCATTACACGCAGTTCTCATGGGTGAAAGCCCTTATATAGCAAGACGGAAAAGAGAAAAACCTGGTACGTAAAACATTTCATTCCAGCATTTTTTTCGAAAAAAATGAAATATCTGTAACTATCAAGATTTCTTTTATAATTCTGGCATATATATAAAACTGCTTCTTTTCCAAGATAAAGTAGATATTGTTGAAAAAGTTAAAAAAAGAATAAGTAAACTCCTCCCCAAAACTAGCTATAACTGAAATGGTTTTACTACCAGCCTTTCCTCTTTTCCGTCTCGCTTTCGCCCTTGGCAGTTCTCTAAAGGTGGAAACATAACATAAATATAAACTATAAACTTTGGAAATAATTAAGTTATAATTTAACTCATAATAAATTCTTTAAAGTAAACTAATAATTCTGTAATCCATTTCATATGTTCCATAAAATAAATAAGTGTAAAAGTTTTTTTTTTATTATGTAGCGTTTGTATCAAAATTGTTAATCACCAATGTGGAGGGAGGAGTTATCGACAATGCTAACCTTCATCTATCAAAAGGTACCACGTGATTGAATAAAGTTAGCATGTCTTATATACTAGTGAACTTTAATTTTCATAGTGGTAGCTACGCCACAATACTCCCTCGCCAGAATTTTATCAGGGATAGAATTCGATGAACGGGTACCACTAGTTGCTGTACTTGCGAAATACCGGGAGAGCTGGATTAAGGTCACCAGGTTCTTTGAGTGCTGAATGTGAGAGGTGTATTAACTTAAAGGTCGTAGTCGCTCCTGTGTTGCATTTAGCAGTCGAGTGTATGCAGGCTGACATTGTATATGATCGAGACGAGACTGAGCAGCAACAGCACGAGGAGGTGGATAATGTTACAGTCATAAGTAGCAAATCAACTATTCAATGTGGACCATCCATCAAAGTAGGCGTTACCAGATCGAAGTGGGCGTTACTGTCAAGATAAGCGTGATCATAAAACGTACGCAGGTCACCAATGTGGGAGAAAAGACCATTAGACAATGCCGACCTTAATGTTTCAAAAGGTACATCAAGATTGAATCAAGTTAGCATGTATTATATACTAGTGAACTGATGTTTAATTTTCGTAGTGGTAGTTAAGCCACAATTAATTCCTTTAAAAAATCCTTCTTTAGCCAAAAAGAACAATTTCGGACCTATAAGTGTCTCAGACATATAGTATCTAGACGCTTATAAACAAAGGTGGGAGAATAAAGTTTTCAATGGAACTATTGCTTTATAATATCTTTAACAAAAGGCAGCCATATATAATTTATATATAATCTTGTGAAAGATTTTTCGAATACACAATTGTGTGATTATCCCAAATGAAAAGTAGAAAACCACTCTATTATTTTGACAAAAAGCAAGTACTTAGAACTTATTTATCCACCCCCTTAAGTATTTTAAGGTATTTTCTTCTGTTTTCATAAATTATTTTCGCAACAAAATACCATTTTCTAACTCATAAGTCTCAAATCTCCCCTACGTGGGCGTCCTCCAGTAGGCGTTTAAGACTTCTAGGCTGGCGTTAGGAATTTCCATAGAATGAATATTTACAAAAGAAACTTTTTAAAATATCGAGTACTTTTGAAATATTTTATTTCTTTTTGTAAACGGTTTTAAAATTAAATATTTTCAATCAAGTTTTAAACTACTAATTTCCATTTTTTTTTTTTTAAATTCATAGACATTTTGTTAAACTAAGCAATGAACAAACTCAATTATAAAAAGAATTCTATGAATTTCATCCTTATTAACAAAAAGATTATTTTTTAAGATCTTTAGGCATAATATCAGTCTAAAAGCTTCAAAAATGTATTTTATTTCCTGGAAATTATTTTTTAAGTTATAAATAGTGAAGTATAAAATAAATGTCTAAAAAATGAATAAAAGTCGATATTATGAATTTTATTTATCAAAGAAAACTTTGGTTAAACGCGGAACATTTTCATCTCATATTTTAGGGAAAAAATATTTATCGAACTTTAAAAGCTTCAAGCACCGTACTTACCGTAATAAAACCTTATTTAAATTCTTTGCATTATAAAACTTTAAAAAAAAATTTAACTATAAAAATTAATAAAAAATACAGAGCGAAAGCCTTGCTTCCATGAAAGTTAACGACTAGACATAATTATCCTTTTGTTTTCTTAATAAAATTTTCGACGAAAGCTTGCGAAACTTTTTCTTTAACGAGATCAAAGTTTCTGAAGATACGTAATTTTTCTTTTCTCTTTCAGTTTACAGATAGATAAAAAAAAAAAAGCTTAACTATTTAAAAAATAATAATAACAATAAGTAAAAAAAATCCGCGTCTCATATATACATTCTGACTTGACGAAATATAGTTAAAGCTACGTTAAACAAATTACAATTTCAATGGCTTTAATTACGCATTAATCATTTTCTCTTATCTGATTCATTTACCTTAAAAGGGGCATCCATTCAACGACTATGGACAGTAAAACCTAAAATCTATAAAATAAATATGATTTTCAAAGAAATGTCATAACTATGTTTTTGATCATAAAATTTTAAATATTCTTTACATTTGAGAATCTTTTATTTTGGTAATAATAAATTCTTTTACTATATAATAATTTTCTCTTACATTTACATAAAAATGAGTCAATTTGGATTTAGATTTTTATAAATAGATATGGTTCTAACCTTTTTTTTCTTTAATTAAATTGGGTTTTTTTCTGCCCCCTTTAGTTATTTCCCACCCTCTTTAGGGGCCTAAAAGAATCGAGAAGTTTGCCTCGGGCATTAACACACCTTTGTCATTAAGTGTTTCTTGTAATATAATACGTTCATCACTGTATAACTTCTTTTAAAGGTCTTGTAAAACCGAAAAATCACACAAATAACTATCGTGACCAACTTAAGAACTCCGTCCCAAAACAATATTTTACCAAATCTTTGCATCATTAGACGTATATTGCACAATTTTAAATGTCAAATACATGTTCGTATTAATTTTACATTATCATGGTAAACTAGTCCTATTTTATGTCAACTAAATTATTAACACGGTTAAAAATTGTTCGATTGGGTACACGATGAAAAAACACAACTACTTTAGCTTCGGATTTTTTTTTTGCTAAGAATAATATTTCCCGCCTAATAAAACACTTCGTTCAATGTTTACTTGTTACTATAGCAACAAGTCAGACTTGCAAATACTGCCGTTTAATAAATTAACTGGGAATAATAATTCCACTAACCAAGTCAATCGTACACCCAATTGCAGATTTCAAAAGATTTTAAATTGTTCCAATCCAGCCAATATACGTTTCTTAAGACATCATAAAATTCTTTTTCTTCTTCAGTATTCATATTTAGATTAAAATCGATGTCTGAGACAGTGATTATGAATATGTTTATCATAAAAAGAATACAAAAATACTTTAAATTAATATTATGTAAAAACATAAAAGATGCTCGCTGATAAATTAAAAGAAGAAGAAAATCAGTCTGTCAAGTAATCAACTCCAAGAAGTTTAAAACTATCGTCCGTTTTTTTTTTTTTTTTTTTTTTTTTTTTTTTTTTTTTTTTTTTTTTTTTATTTATTTATTTGACGCTTACGTTAACCTGATTTTTATTTTTTATGGCTCTTACAACTCCTTGTTTGTGATTATGGTGTTGAAGTTACTCTAGTAGAACAATCATTTTCTCAATGGAAAAAATATTTTAACCATTAAAAAAATTCCTTGATTCATTTTTTTTGAAGTTATACTTCTTATGCGAC
>NC_092209.1:56014067-56028767 GCF_043381705.1 Parasteatoda tepidariorum | reverse complement strand
AATATACCTTAAATTTTCATAAGGGTAATACGTAAGAAACAAGAACATACTTGTCTAGATTGCAATGCCCAATGCATAAATTACAATAACAGGATTCTCACTCAATATCAGACTTATCCATATATATTAGGTAAATTTCAATGAAAATCCATACCATATTTTATCTATACCAGGCGTTTTTTCATCAAAAAATTTTGATTTGTTTCATATATAATGCCAAATATTAGATTTTGTGAGCAAAACATATTATAAAAATAAAAAAATATATAATTTTATAAAATAATTGTAATAGGAGTAAGAATTATTTAACTCGAATCTCAACAACTGATTTACAAATCTAGGACCGGTTTTCTTTCCAAGTATGGTATAGGAATTTTCCAGGTTTTTGTAAAGAAAAAAAAATTGCAACTTTCCCTGATTTTTTAGAGTTAAAATAAAATTCCAGCTTTTCCCTGACCCGGGGGTGCCCTGTATAAGTCAAAATTGTACTATATATATAAATAAAACATTGAACTGTTAGAACCCGACTTTATTTTGGTATCATTCGATTTAGGTAAAAACAAATATTAATTCAAACAATATTAATAGCAAAATTGACTCACTTTGACGTAATCAATGTACAGTAGCGAACCGATTATCCGGAGCGATCGAGACCATCGCTATTCCGGATAACTGATTTTTCCGGTTTTCTGAATCGCTACAAAAAGCCGTTTTTCTTTTTTTGGTAAACCCAACAAAAAAAAAAAAAAGATTTGGAAATAATCTGAAAAAGAAGAAAAAACGATGAAGTAATACAGTAATGATTATTTCTAAAATGATGGTATGGTAAACATATTTCAAAAAAGAAAGAAAAATCCTAAAATCTTATGAGGAAAAAAAATTGTTTTTTTTTTTAAAAAAATGGCGGGATAATTCATCGAATTTCGCTCCGGTTTTTTGGTTTTTCGATTTCCGAATAACGGGTTCTGTACTGTATTCAAATTTGTGGCTAAAACTCACCTGGGGAGCCGCAACTTATAAAGCAATTTCTAGTTTTGCTACAATTACTTTGTGTTCAACTACTTAAAAGAGTTAATATAAAAAAGTAATATGGAGGTAAGAAAAAGGGCATTATGCTCATTATATTTTTGCTTTTTGTTATCTTATTTAGTCTAAATCAGATACAGTAAAAACATACTATGACTGTAGTATGAAGGTTAAAAATTTGTTGCTATACATTCTTTATTGTCTGCATCTTCCTTAAAAAGTACAGCAACTTCCTTAACAAATTTTTACTATAAGCTCAGGCATGCGATTCTTTCACTAATTTGCAGAAATCCGAGAATCCAAATTCACAGAATTTCGAGAATTAAGGGAAGAATCACATCTCAAACCTTATAGTAAAAAATTGTTAAGAAATTTTTTATACTTCTCAGGAAAATGTAGACAATAAAAATTTAGTAGATTAGTAAACTTTTTTATGGCAATAATTAAGTTCTTTTCACAATTCTGTGTAGTTTGAAAGTTATTGCATATGCCTAAATACCATGAGATAAACAAGAAAAAACTTATTTTTAAAATTTTCAATTAAAATTTATAACCCAACAGATACGATTTTTAAAGGGTAGCAAATCCGCATCTTAAACAAAAATCAGTTAAAAAAAAATTTTCAAAAAGTTAAAAGCTATGAATTTCTTATAAGTTTTAATTAAGAAATTTAGAGGAAATGTTATAAAGGGAAATTTTATCACTTATTCCACTTAAATAGACAATAAATAAATGTTTGTAAATTTAGCATATAAAAAATTCATTGAAATAAGGGTATAATAATATTTATCATTATTTTAAAGTAAATTAATTTGCACAAAAATTTTAAAAAGTACAAGAGGCTAAAAAATTTAGTTGTATATTTTATTGCATTTTTCAACATGCACAATTAAAAATGTCATGAAAATAAAACCTAACTTACATAAAGCAACAAGACAACATATAAAACAAAACAATAACAAAATCAAAACTGCATACCATCTTTAACCAAACAACTTTAAAAAATATCAAAACCAATATTTTAAAACATTTTATAAAAATGGCCCAATGTAATAAAACATTAACAGAATAATATTTGGAATTTTATTTTCAGCTGTCTTTAAAAAAAACTAATTAGACTGTAACATGATTGTAACAAAAATAATATAGAACTGTTTATGCAGATTATACATTATAAGCCAAATGAATGATACATTTTATAATGAAGTATTTACAAATATATATGGCTAATGACATCTTTTAGGAAAACTAACACTATACAATACAATTTTCAAAACTAATTTTTACAGCTGAAACTAACAATCTCTTACTAATCAAATTAATATTAATCTTACTTGAATGTTAATAAATACTTCCTAGAATGGAATAGTGAGTAAACAAATTATATTAGCATAAATAATTTTACTTATTTATTATTAGTTTCAATGAAGAATAAAAACTGGTATGAAATATATTAAATGTTTATTAAAATGTCATTCTCAGAAAAATACAATAACATGTTTTGGAAAGAACAAGTCTCCTCTCATGAAGTGTTTAAAATATGATAAAAGGAAAAAACAGGAGGAAAGAGACAAGATTTGCATTAAAAAAAGGAAAGGCAGGACAAGATTTGCATTTTAAAAAAAAGAAAGAAAGAAAGAACATAATGGGAAAAAGGAAAGGAAAAAGAGAAGTGAGAACAAAACAAAAAAACTAAAAATAAAATTTCGAAACAAGTTTTTTCTAGCACTAAAAAGCAGTTTTATAATTTTTAAAAATTAAGCTTATTCATAAGAAATGGCTTTTTTTTTTCACAAATTAAGTTCAGAATTACAGTTAATGATAAAAAATAATCTTAACTCTTAGAAAAAATAACAAAAGCTTTCATGAAGATAGGTTTTTATTATTATTTATTATTACATACCAAAAGCACTGTTAATGCATTTTTATGCGAAGATATAGGACAATTGTTGATCGAAGATACAGACAAAGTCGCTTTACAGATTACATAGATATTAACTTTTGAACGATTTAACTGAAAAAGCAAACATGAAAGAAAAAAAATTCCTAACAAGCTGTATTTTCTACTACAAATAAAGGGAAAAATTAGGTTCTGTTTGAGAAACGAACTAGGTTGTATCCTGAACTCAGTTCAAAATTTAGTGATTTGATTAAAATAATATTAAAATATGAAAAGTATACTTAAAAACTCAAATATGAGTAATGACACAAAACCAAACATACAAATTCTCTGGTGTAGAAAAAGAAATGCTTAGCGCATACCCAAACAAGCTTTATGAAATGGATAATTTCATCAAACAGAGATAGGGGTAAAAAATGATGCTTCATTTAAAAAAAAAAACATTTATTAAAAAAATATATATGAATATTTATTACATATCTCCCCTCCTTCAAATAAAAAAAAGAAAATGAATAATAGTGTATTTAAAAAAAATCTTTCCAGAGTTTACTTTGGATTTGATGCAGATTGCATTTTAAAATACCTATTAGAAATCGGAATCATTGCGCATTAACACTTTGTTCTCCGGCAATTTTACACAGAAACTATGTCATACGGCTGTCACTGGCTATTATTTTTAATACACAATGCGCAAAACTTTCTGACAAAAATTTGATAATTTGTACGATCAAGTTTAATGTGATTGACAAGTAATGCTTTGAGTACCTTCATAGCAGTATAAAACAAGGTAAGAACTTAACATGTGATAAATATATACAAAAGAAACTTCATGAGTTATAATATTCAAAAGCATAGAATGTAACAAAGATTTATAAGTAAATATATTCAGAGCGAAATAAAAGCCAAGAAATGCTTGTGGCAATAGCTTATAAATCATCACATGAAAAACTTCAAGCTGTAGAAAGAAAAAAAAAAACACATTTCGAAACTGTGTTCATGTTCTTCAGTAATCGAAACACACCTACCGGTTTATATAGACAGGCTTTCACTTTTAAATATAGAGAGAGAAGATGCAACCACTGTTCACTAATTTGTGCACAAATACACATCTAGTATAGCTGATATATCTAGTATGGCATTTACAATTCTATTTAATAATGATAAAATTAAGTCTTTTGTTTCTTCAGGGATGAATAAGATAGAAATTTTGAATGAATGTACTTGTGATACATAATTGAAAAATTCATTTTAAGGAAAGACTCTAAAAATAAATTACAGTTTTTAATCTAACAACCTTTAAAATCCCTCTAGGAAAACATATTTCAGAGAAATAAATTAAAAATTTAGAATAACTATAATGAGATTTGAATTGTAAACATAAAATTTTATGCTCTTTTCATCTAAACCCAGTAGCATAATTAAAGTGGCACAGCAGATTTATTTTTGCCATGTAGATAAAAGTTAGTAAACACAAATATCTAATTACAGGCTCTGCAGATAAATCTTAAAATTTTATTATAGCGTTACGGATTATTATGTAGATTTTTGTGACTTGGCATGTAAATACATACAACAATTTAACACTTAAGTCAATTTCAAATATATTGCAGTATTTATATCTTTCCTATTGAGACTTTTAGTCAAGTATCAAGAAGCAAAATTAATGAATGCCATAATTTTTTATTATATTCAACTGAAATCCAATTTATACGAAATATAAATAGGGCATTTTGTATTTAGACCATCAATTACTCTTTTAATTTTCTTAAAAACCATTACAAAACAAAGCAAAAAAATTTTATATCCTCAATTTAAAAAGTTTTTCTTACATAAGTCATCCAAAAACCACTTATTAAAGTAGCTAAGTTACCACAATCAATCAGAAAGATGGATTAGTTTTATCACCTTAAAATATTTCAATGAAAAACATGGAACAAACATTAATGTTCAATATATCAGATTATTTCTAGACTTTTGCATCACTGTATTTTGTATATTCTGTATATTATTGATTTGAGACTTAAGAATATGAAAAAGAATAAAATGACTATGAAATTTCCAATAAAGATTAAGTGATTCAGCATAATTTACTCTTGCAAGAGTAGCGTTTCAGTTTTTCCTCATTGTTGTATTTAGAAAATTAAATTTGTTGAACAAAACAAACAACAGCAGAGGGGAATTTTTGATTGTGTCATAATACACTTTGTTTGATGTTTTAATCTTCAAAGAAATATACCCATTTTAGAAGAATACACCATCTCTATACAATATTTCTGGAACAGTAATATTTTCAAATCTCTTGTGTTTCAGAATAACTACAATGGAAAATATATATAACACACACCATGGTTAATTCTAATACATTTGAAAAAGTCAAATACAAATTAATTGATTTAAAAGTATTAGCTAAAAACACATTTAATCACTCAACGTCATAAACCTGATACTTGATTTACATTGTAAATATCACATTTTAAAACACAGCATCATACATTGTCAAAGGAACTACTTTAAAGTTTGTTTTTAAATGATCAAAGTATACTTTAAAAACTATGCAACAAAATAATTAAACAGAAATTATGGGACTATGAAATAATGTAAATGTATTGCAAAATTTATCTTTTCAAGTTTTAAGTAATATTGAATTGTTTAAATGTTAGTAACTAGGCAAGCTGTTATAGTTGTCTTTTTCATATAAATTTGAAAAGATGCAGTTAGAACCATAGAGCAGCAACCAAAATCTTTGCAAATAACGTTCAACAGAAAAAAGAAATAACAATTCATTAAATGTTAAGGTAGACAGGCACAAAAAAAAAAAAAAAAAAAACAACCCTGAATAACTTTAGATTGAATGATCGGATTTTCATGTTATAAAATTCAATATTAGCGGTTCAAGAGGCGGTGATATTTTAAGTTCAGAAATCAGGCACAAAAATGTACTTTTTCTGAATAAACATACCATTTTTTGTACACATTTCAAATCAACAGAATTGAATATTAAAAAATTCACATTTTTAAGATTTGATTTCTCAAGCTCACGAGTGCAACCGATTTTGCTCAGATTTTGTATTTTATAATGTAAAATTATCTTCTTTAAAATTATGTTAAAAGAAGTATACCAAAATTTTTTGACTATTATTAAATAAAACAATAAAAAATAATTAATAATTACTAATGGGTTGTTTTGTTTTTTCTTGCATGGTTTATCATTCATTTGCTTTCCTTTATCCAAAGGATTTTCTTTGGATAAACGAATTTTATAAATCTGTGCAAATATTTTTCAAGTTGCTTAAATAGTTGTTGAGAAAAGGTAAAATATGTGAAAAGTAAAATTAACATTAAGTGTGTCCAAACTGTTGTGACCATATTTCCCAAATTGCGTCTATTCGCTATATTTTGGGAGTCAGAAATACAAAACCGTCGGAGGAAAAAAAAAGGCATGTTCATTTGGAGAAAGTATGTTTTTGTATCTGATTATTTTTAATTAAAATATTGTCTGCGCCAATTAGATAGCACATTTGAGGTCATCACGCTCAAACTATTAAGATTGAGTCCTCCATTAGAAAATAACCATTCAGAAGATTCCATCAAGATCGATCAATAGTTATTCAGTGTGCTTCCTTTCTTTTTTTTGTATTGTACACCATAATATCAGAGCTTTTTCAAATAATACTTTGATTTGTATTACACTTTTAACCTTTCACCACGCACTTCACATGAAAACAGAATACCACCCTGCTAGACCATTCTTCTCCAATGTTAAAGTATAGATAAATCCTGATTTTATATTTGTAACACATAGAAATTAAAAATATTGCTAAACAATATTCAAATTTTACATAATTTACAGAATATTGCTATACACCAATAAGTGTTCAGGTGCATTATTTTTATTCAAAAAAAAAAAAAAAACAGTTTAAAATCGGAAATAAAACGACTATTTTGATTTGCTACCATTGGTACAATTTATAAAAACTTTTGCTTTTCTTTTGCATGGAATACTTTATATTTTTTAAGTATTTAATTCCTTTTTTGTTAAAAAAAAAAAGAAAGAATTTATCAATGTTGGTAAAATGTTTGGTTTACAACTAAAGCTGGGAAATATATCACTATATCAATTAATATTTTTTAAACATCACAACAACATTTAAAAAGCATTCTTATGATATATGTTGTATTTGTAAATTATTCCTTATGACAAATATCAAATATAGGTTCAATCAAATATAATATCGCTTTATTAACCATGTTAATAAAGCGATTCTAATCAAATATGATTTCATCATGACAATTTATTAATTTTGACCAATATAATGTTATCATTCATTACAATTTATTAATTTTATTTTAGTAACAAAAATATAAAAGCAATTTTAGTGTATTAAATTGAAAAAAGTATTGACATATTATCCAACATTGTATCAAAACTCCAATATAAATATTTGAAAAATATAATGAAACAGCAATACTTCTTAATAATACGTATTTTGCTGTTTAAATTCTGATATCGCTCAGCTCCAGTTGCAACTTATTTTTTAACACCAATTTGAATAATGGGCATATTTTTAGAGCTAATAGTAATAAATTTTTTTTAAAAAAAAGTGCTTTAGAAGTTTTTTTTGTTTAAGTAAGCTCAAATCTAAAAGCAGTGTTTTGAGGCATAAACAATACAGATATAATATACAATTTTAGTAATATTATCTGTTTCAAAAACTTGTTTTTAAACCTACCATAATTATAAAATCCATTCTTACTATTTACAGAAAATGTGAAGGCGGAGTTTTTCAATACTTTAACACCATTAGGCAGAAACTGCCTTAATTTCTCGTATGATTCAAATAATGACTTCGCAAAGCACCCCACTGAACAAAATTAGCATTACAAATTCTACACAGATTAGGTCTCTCTAAAATATGCTTTAAATAATGCCTTTTCAGATCTTTTCTCATATTAAAGGTCTCATTACACACCTTGCACTGATGAATAATAAAATCATGAGTTTCTCGATGAGCTTTGAAATCTACTTTGTTCTCAAACGTTGCTTCACAAACGCTGCATATGTATGTGATTTCTCCCTCATGACACAGCTTATGCTCCCTCAAATTATCCTTTTGGAGAAATATCTTATCACATATATTGCAAGGATAAGTAGGACTGGTATTATGTATCTTTTTATGCACCTCCAAATCTTCCTTGTTTTTAAAACCTTCATTACATACTTTGCAAAGAAATGGCTGACGTCGACTATGAACTTTTTTATGCTCCAACAAATCTTCTTTTGTTTTGAATCTTTCATTGCAATTCTTGCAAAGATGGGATTTTCTTTCAGCGCAGAAAGCTTTGTGATTCAAAAGATCATCTTTAGTCTTAAATTTCATGCTACATGCTCTACAATTGTGCACTTTTTTCTCATTGCAAGAACTCATATGATCTGTTAAGTCGGACTTAGAGCTATATTCTCCTCTGCAGTATTTGCAAATGAAACACGATTCATACTCAACAACCATATCATCATCATGGATTATTTCATGTTCTACCAAAGCCTTTTTAGTGGGAAATGATTCACAACACGTTATGCAGATGTGCTCCACACGACTATGTCGCTTTTGTCTAGTAGAAGATTGCTTACTAGTAAGCACAACTTCATTTTTCAATTTAGCACTACCATTAAGAGACTTACGAGACAATTTCTTTTCACTGCGAGTTTGCCTTGACTCTCTCACATCACTTTTCAGTTTCTTTTCATTATGAACTTGTTTGTGTTCACGAAGGTCACTTTTAAACTCAAAACCCTCACTGCATATGTTACAATGGAATGGTTTTCCCTCAGAATGTGCAGAAAGAGTATGAGATGCCAAATCTTCCTTGAACATGAAACTCATAGTGCAAATGCGGCAAGTAAACATTCTTCCTTCATTATGCATGAGCATATGATCTTCGTAATCACTAGGCAACAGACTTCCATCACATACCTCACAAGTAATTGTTTCATGGCTTTCTTTATGAGCTTCAAATTCGTCTTTTTCCCTAAATGCATTATTGCAAACATTGCATACGTACAATCTTTTTATAGTATGATTGTTGGACTCGTTCTTGATTCTTGCTTTTTCGCTATTTGTTGGTGGTGATATTTCCCATTGGTCATTTTTCGCCTTGCTATGCACTTTTGCCTTGTGTTTGTGCAGATCGCTCTTCTTGTCAAAAGTTTTGCCACATATTTTGCACACTGATTGTGACTTATTTGATGCATTGTGGGACATCCGATGAGAAACTAGATCATCTTCAATCGTAAAGCTATCATTGCAGACATCACAAACAAAAGGCCTTTCCTTAGGATGACTCAAGTAATGCATTTTCAGAGCACTCTCCTTAAAAAAGCTGGAAAAACAAATTTCACAAACAAAGCTCTCTTTTTTCCTGTGCTTTAGCCTGTGCATAACAAGATCCTTGTTTGATTCGAAAGTTTCACAGCATATTTTACAGTAATGCTCCCCCTTATCCTCGTGACTCAGAAAATGTTTTCTCAGGGATATTTTGCACTTGAAGCTTTCATAGCAAATGCTACATGCATGAGCATTTTTCACATGCTTCAATTTATGTTTTGCCAACTCACTTCTTCTTGCGAAGCTCTCGTGGCAATGATCACAAAGAAAATGCCGTTCAGTGCTGTGCATTTTATAGTGTTCAGTTAACTCTTCATCAGAGTTAAATATCTGCCTGCAGCAATCACAAACATGATGAGTACCAGCATGCGATTTGAGGCTAAGATAGGATGGAAATTTTAAATAACATACATTACATTCATGGACTTCCTTATCAGGGATGAGAGGTACAGAAAAAGGAATATCAGAATTGATATTTTGCGGCTCAATGTGTTCAACAATACTGGGATCTAGACTTTGAACCATCACTACATCATTTTCAACAGGAGTTACAATGATATCATTTGAATCAAGATTTTGAATAACACTATGATCACCGTTTGGAATATCATTAGGAAGGATAATTTCACTTTTAGTTACGGAGTTATCCAAGGGGAGAGCAACAAAAGAGTTATCCAAATCATTCATTCCATTTGGATACTTCTTCATTAGGTAAAGCTGCCTTTTTTCCTCAAAATGTTCTAAATTCGGACCAAACTCTTTACTGTGTTCTCGATAATGTTTCAACAAAGTATTTTTCCTGACAAAAGCTTTACTACATACAAAACAGGAATGAGGAAGTACTTTTATTTTGTTCTCCAATTCTGGAAATGAATTCTCCCTTACATTATAAACATCATTCAAAAAGCCGCTGCTATCCATATTATTGTCCTAGATCATAACCTGTAAACAATTTTACACATTACTTTTCATAAACACATAACTTTGATAAACATTTTAGGAATTTCACAAAACTTTATAAACATAAATTTTTGTTAATATTTATCAAATAATCTTTAACAAAATACGTACAGTCGTCCCCACTTAATCGCCCCTCGGATAATTGAATAACCCGCTTATACGAATAAAATTTAATGGAATCAATTCATTTTACATTAAACTAATGTTGAACTTCCCCATTTAAACGGTTATTTGTTGTTTTTTGCCCCCGCTTAATTGCATAAAGAAGTGGTACTGAAATGAAAAAAAAATTTGTCAATTTTAGAGTAATATTTAACCAGCTAATATAGAATTTCCCTTTTTCAGTTAAGATATGGTTACAATAGGTGGTCATTTCAATAGGGACTTCTTATTATAGTAGGTATTATAGTAGTTATACATTGAAGTAAACGAAGAGGGTTTTACCCCTCTTTGACTTACTTCACTCACACATCATTTAGTATGTAAAAAAGGGATAGAGTGATTTGTTTTTAGGTCAAGACTTGTGGTCCCCTCTTGATGCACTATTAGCTTTGATGAGAAAAAGTTTTAAAAACCTAATACACTAGTGTAAAGAGTGTCTTTTTCTTAAGTGGAATAACGGCTTAATCCAGTGAATAATTTTGAGTTGGTTGCAAGTTGAGCGCGAAAAAAAATTATTTAAATCTATCGGGAAAAAACAATGAATCTTAGAAACAATAAATTTTAAAGAAATCCCCAACTAAAATAGCGCATTAATTAGGAATTTCTCAAATTTCAAAGATTAGAAGAAAAAAAAATTCTGCATGTGTTTGAAAGGAATACGCACAAGTTATGAAAATTTTTGTAGAAACAAAAAGGGAATATCTAATCTTGATAAATTGAAAAATTAAACCGGTGTAAAGAAGTCTTCAATTATAGAATTTTTCGGATAGGTTTAAATAATATTTTAGTTCCTACATGATACTTTTTACTAACATTGATTTATTTTTATGTAACTGCAAATGACATTTTTTTATGATACTAAGGAAGAAAGTTTTAATTATAATTATTTATTGATCATATAAGTGAGTTTATTTAATCAAACCGCGATACTAAACCATTAAAAAGTAAAATTTCTTGAAAATTCAGAATTTTAGACTGAATATTGCATTCCCCTTTTAATCGAATAACCCGCTTAATAGCATAGATTTGGCTGGAACCGATGGTATTCCTTTAAGCGGGGTTGACTGTACTAGATAAAAATATTAGACAACCTACAATTTGAGGTGAACTAAAGCTCAGCACTTCTAGAAAAATTACACCAGATGTGTGAAAGACCAATAGCGAAGATAAAATAATGAGTGGAGGATAAAAGGATTATTAGAGCGAGTATTAATTAAAACGGTCGAGTGCAACCCTCAAGATTCCATATCGCATACTAAAAATATTAATTGAAACGGTCGAGTGCAACCCTCAAAAGAGATTCCATATCGCATACTAAAAATATTTTTTGGACATAAGTATTCAGATTCATGTAATTACTAATGACAATTGGTCACTTCGCAATCAATAAATATCTGACTTTATTATAGAAGTAAAAAAAAAATTTTTATGGAGAAAAAGTTCAGTAATAAGCAGGAAAATATGGTAATTATTTATATGATACCATGAGTAAAAAAGAAAAATATTAGGAAGATCTATTTATTAGATGAATAATCTTCCAATTAAAAATTTTTTCCATTAGTTTAGGAAATGAATTAATTGAAAAACAAATATAAATTATTTGTGTTTACTTTAACTTTAATCGATAAAAAAAATTTCTCACAACTATCATTTCCATTCATCAAGAATAATACAAAATATATATATCCATAGATATTTTCTGTAGATGAATGTATACTTTACAAAAATATTTACTTAATAAAATTTACTTATTAAATAAAATTACCTCTTTAATTAAAAATAAAATAAATGACAAACAACTTGAAAATTTAATAAAATGTTTAGACTGAAACAACTGTAAGAATAAATAAATAACACAGATCGCTAAAATATTACTTTTGAACTGAAACTCAGTCATTACAGATATTATTAAAAATTGTTGATCTCCAACTAAAATTAACATTGTGGGAAAAATTACTTAAAAATAATGAAAAAGTACACAAATATCTGTAATTTCGAATTAATAAAGCAAGAATTCCTAAAAAATAAAATTCACAATATATCATTAATTTTGAGTTATAACTCATGGATTTGGTAAACTAAATTTATTAAAAAAGAAAATATTTTATTTACTACACTGTGAATTCTGGGACAAAGTAGACACAAATGACACTTAAACTTTTGAAATTGATAATTGGTCACTTGTCATACATTATTTTCTTCAGAAATACAAGAAATTTCGAATCTAAATTTCCAATTAACTTATTAATTTTTAAAAATCAGGAGCAAAGTCAATTTTACTCCTTATAATTTTACAATGCTGAAAATCTCAATTTGTTACATACTGTCATTTGAATAAATTTATGTTTCCACATATAATATTGTTACAAATAAAAATAAAATATAATGTAGACGTTAAAACAAATTAAATATATTATTTACATATATTAATGAATAGGATGTATGATAGATTGATGATGGTTTCAGAATTATATAGATGACACATCACAATAACAATATATGTATTGAAGGTTCAATGGTCACACAATGTGAGGTTAAAATTGAACAGTATCACCAATGAGGGTAATTCTCCCCCCACAGGAAATTTAGTAATCAAACTGGAGGTGCAATAACTGTTGTCCAGTAATAAAAAAAAGGCGAATAAAAAATTGAGAATCTTTTTAAAAAAAAGTGAAATTTTTACTAGATAAAATATTTACATTTAAATTATGAAAAAGAAGAGAGGTTTAAAAATTAATGTTTTTTAAAAAAAAAATTATACAAAGAATTATTTCGCTAATACATAAGAAACAGATAAAGTTTTATTGGGTTTTTATTTTATTTAGTAGTTTGAAATGGTATAAAACGAGCAGAAAATGTGGTAACTGAATGACATTAATCTATAAATTTATTTAGATCTGAACTTTTAGAAAGTGAAACAACTAACTTTAAGTTAGTATTCAAATTCAAAACACACATAAATAATACAGTAAAACCTTTTTTTGTGCGGTAGATAGGGACCGCATAAAAGAAATCGCACAAAAAAAAATTCAAAAATTTTATAAATTCTGACATGTAATAAACAAGTTTGTACGATATATCACCAAAAACTTTTTTTATGCGGTTGATAGGGACCGCATAAAAAAAGTCGGACTCAGAAAATACATCAATGATTTATGAAATAGATGAGAGAATGCTTTCAATAAAATTAAATAATTAAATTAGACCTAAAGAAATTTTAAAAATATTTAATTCTTCATTGTACATATACATGGAGAAGTTTTCAAACTATACTTTAAATAGTTTGCCGCTACTCGTCGTAATCCAAAACGCGCATCTTCTTGTAATGAATTGGTTGAAAATCGCTGTCGTCGCTTGAAGATAGGGTTTCAATTGATTTGTTTTTTGGTACCATAAAGTCAGTGATCAGTTTTTGTGACGACGGTCGACTGGTCAATTGCATGTAAACGTCACGATAGCGAGACATGCATGATCTCAGTTCTTTTTGGAATTTTAAGCGTCTTTCCACATTTTTATCTATTTTAAGAAAATGCGTTTCCAATTTTTTCGAAATCTGGATCCCTGCATATATTTTATCTGCTGTAATAGATTCCGGTTCTTCTTGTCCATTTTCATAATCTATCAAACTATTGATAATGTCACTATCGTCCACAGTTTGGTCCTCAATCATCTCGTCCAAGTCATTAACGCCGAAAGAATCAAAGCCTTCTCCGCCGATGTTATGTGCGAGCGCACTAATTTCAGATAATAACGTTGACGCGTTTTCGGTGACGTTTCGATTAATTACACATTCAGGCCAGATCGCTTTCCAGCACGAATTTAATGTGTGTTGTTTGATTTGCCCAATTGCTGCAATAATATGGTGTATGCAGTCTAAAATTGAGAATTCTTTCCAAACTTCAGTCAGGTTTAGTTTATCGCTCTCCAGCTTTTTCAAAATGTAGCTGAAAGTTAATTTGATATAATGTTTCTTAAAATTTGCGATTATGCCCTGATCCAGTGGTTGTATAAGGCTAGTCGTATTTGGTGGTAAAAACACTATTTGTACATTAGGATGTTCTATACAGGGATGACCGGGTGCATTATCTACAATTAGCAATGCTTTAAACGGAAGACCCATCTCTTTCATGTATTTTTCAACTTCTGGTACAAAAGAATCGTTGAACCATGTTGCAAATACAGCTGATGTGACCCATGCTTTTTTATTGGCCATGAAGTGTACTGGATATTCTGATAAATTTACGCCTTTTAGAGCGCGTGGGTGTAAAG
>NC_092209.1:56003349-56013619 GCF_043381705.1 Parasteatoda tepidariorum | reverse complement strand
AACGGTTTAATTTTAAAATACTAAGTATTTTAACACAGCAAACGATTTTTTACTGATTTACTTCAACTTGTTTAGCGCAGAATAAATTTTAAACAGAAGAGAAAATGGAGTTGACGATAATAAATGAACTAATGAAAGTAAATAAACAGAGCAGTCCAGATACATCGTTGTCAAGGAGACCACGTAATCAGATTTCGTCCACAACATGCATATGCACATTGATAGGAAACATTAAACTGGTGCTAACGCCGTTAAGGTTCATATACCGCATAAAAATAATTCGCACAAAAAAAATCTCACAAAAATAAAATCGCATAAAACCAATCGCACAAAAACAGAATCGCATAAAAAAGGACCGCACAAAAACAGGTCTCACTGTATTTACACAATTTTTCAAAAAAAAAATTCGGCTAAAGTATCCGATGATGAAAACTTTATGTTCAGAAAATGCAAGTTCATGAAGATCATTTTGATACGTAATATCTAGATATTCATGAGGGGGAAAAAATTTGTGCTTAAAATGGGAGCAACGAGTCACAGAAAATCAAAAATCTGTAAAAAAAAAAAAAGGATATAAAGGCTCAAATAAAGAATCCCTTCATCTTCTTAAAGGAAAAGGAAATGAAAAAGTAGAACATTTTGCAATTAAAATGCAAATGGGGTTCAAGCTACTCATTGGCATCAAAAGGATTGGATATACATTTTTAAGTGATGAAATGGATCTTGGAAACTTAACTATTTTTGCCTTCCATGATGTTTTAATTTGTAACTTGTTGAGTGCATTTCCTCAATTAGAAAACATATCATTCTTTAGAGACAGGGCTGAAAGCCAATTTACGAAAAATATGTGTTTACTGATTTAGCATTCATGTTAGAACAATATGGTATAAAGACAACTTGGAGCTTTTTTGCCACAAGTCATGGGAAAGGGGATGTTGATGGCATTGGATGGAATTATAAAACGTGCAGTGTAGGAAATCATCTTGACCGGAAGGTGGATCAAAACTGCAGCAACTAAATTTGCAAAAGTTGCTGCAGAAAATACCCAAAATATTAAAGTAACATTTATTTCTAATTTCAAAAGAAGAGATAAATAAATTCAAAGATCTTACAGAAAGATGGAATAATATCCATTCTATTTCTGACATACACAACAGTCACTATTTGAAACCTGTAAGAAATTATGTTATTGAATATAGTGAGTATTTTTATTTTTCCCTTTTTTTGAGGAGAAGAGATTGATGTAATAAGCGTTGGGCGATTTCTGTTAGAATGAAAAGGAAACAAATAAAAAATAACTATGTAGGACAGATACTACATATAGAAGATGAGTTTATAGAAATATTCTGTTTGAGACAACATGATAATGAAGGAAGAATATTTATGTACACAGAGAAAGAAGATAAATACTAGATTGACTGTGATCCAATTAGGCAGAAAAAATTAGAGGAGCCTGAAATTGCAACAGATGGCTCTGTTACGACACTTCACAGTAGATTTAAATTGTATAATGCCTCAGTAGCTGAATGAATGATTGTAAATTGTAGGTTTAAATTTCAGAATGCCTTTCCAGATGAATAAATTATTGTAAATTGATATTTATCATTTTGAACTTTTCGTTCTCTGCGTTACCATTAACAAGTACTTCATTTCTATGGTAAATATAATTATTTTTAAAAAGTACAGGTCATATTATTCTAATAATTACAACATCTTTATATAATCTTATTTTTCAAAAATTTTTCCTTTTAACTGAATTTTTATTTTAAAAAAATTATAATGTGATAAGCATGTCATAAAAATGCCTTCCGTTACCATTATTTAAATTTGAATTTAAGAAAAAAATTTATAAACTGAAAGGTGCTAGGTTTGATATTTTTAGCAATTAGCTATAAAGAGTATAAAAATCTAAATATTAATCATTGAAAAATTGTGTAACCTTTTTGATTACAGTCAAAAATACATTGTATTTGCTGTACAAACTGCTCTTTCATTACCGCTGTGTGTACATTTTACTTTTATCAAATCTCTTTCATTCCATACAATTTGGAATTATTAGCAAGAAGGTTAAGGCTTTATGATTTCAAGGACAGGAAGATTGCAGAAAGACTTCTCAAATTATATTTAAAAATTTTATGCTCGGGTTTTTAAACTCTCATTAAGAACACAAAACAGTGTAAAGAAAATAAAACATATATGAAGATCAATAGGGAGAGTAAACCACAAAATGCAAAAGATGGTGATCTAGTCATTATTTTGTGAAAAATGGGTATTAACTATTCTTCTCCTTTGGGCTTCTAATAGTATTCTTTAGACGTATATGCTACTAATGTTAAAAAAAAATACTTTTTATAGTCAAAGAAAAGCAAATAGAAAACATAATTTTTCAAGAATTAAATATCTGAAATAATATTCATTAAAAAAATTCTGAGATACGAAATATACAAAAACTATTAAAAGGAGCAATAACGATTAAAAGGAGAGACATAAGTTATAAAGTAATAGATAATTCTCAACTTACCACACACATGGAAAATATTGTAACGAAAAATTCTTCAATCATAAACACCTTAACTGCATATTTGAGAAAGCTTAGCCATGGCAAAAATATAACATCATGCCTAGAAAATAAATTATGAACTAGATATAATAGGCATATTACTAAGAATTATAAATTTTACATTAATAAATATTTATAATGCTTTATGCAAAGCAAATTATTTTTCATATTAGTCAGACATTTACCATTAATGGATAACCAAAAATGACATTACAATCCAGGATCTAATACAGGTCAATTTTACTACCGTTTATTAGTGTTTTCACAAAAATCTAGCAGTGAATCGGTACATTCACAAAAATCATAATTATTCTAACAAAATCAACACCTTCGGAAAAAGATTTTCTCGCAATTCAAAAATCCAGCATTGCAATTCGTATTCACGAGATTTAAAATTCACACATCTTGATTCATATTCCCACATTTTAAAAATTGTATGTTCATATCATATGTCATATATCAATCATATGTCATATAAAACAGAAAGCAAGGGTGATTGTGACACAAAGTAAAATATCCTGAAAATTTTATATATCAATATACTAAACATATTTTATATTTAACATAATCTTTTTAACTTGCAATTATAATCAAATTATCCACTAATGAAGAATATTACACCTTTATAATTATTAATTAAAGAAAAAACTTACTTCTTAAAAGAATCTGAGATATTAAAATCGCATCTGGATTTTAAAATATAAATCACTATATTGAATTTTTAAAACGTGAAATAACAAATTGCGATATTGAATTTTAAATTGCGTCAATACGAATCGCAATGGGTAGCTTCTAAATCGCGTATAAATACAAAAATCAATTTTTGATATTAATAACCATATAAAAATGCATCGCATAATGGATTTTAAAAATGTGCGAGTACGAATTGCGATATTGGGTTTTAAAAACACATTAATACAAATTACGATATTCGGTATTAAAAATGTGCAAATACAGATCAAGATATTGGATTTTTAATGCGCATGCACAGGAATCACAATGTACGATTTTTAAATCAAGTGAATACAAATCGTAAAGTGTAACTTTTAAATTGCGTAAATACAAAAACTGATGTCTAATACTAAAATTTTGTGAATAACAATCGCGATATTAGCAGATTCTTATACAGTTTTAAATATTCAAAATACCGAAATACCACCATACAGAAATAATTAAATTGGCGAAAAAATCACGAGTATGCAAACGTCTCGTTAATGGGATTTAGCAAATATTTCAACATTTTGTCGGATCATAAGATTTTGATTCGCGAAAGTCCTTCAACTAGTGGCCTTAAGATGCGCAAAATTTTACAATATATGGGGGGGGAATCAAAGGCCCTGCTTCTAATTTTTAGACCAGGAAGAATGATACGAAAACCCTAGAATTCTGGGTTACACTCGAAATATGGGATACACCCTCTAAGAAAGATATCAGTATGTTAGACAAAATGAATGCAAAGGTTTGATTAAAACTAGACATAGGCATCCATGAACCTAAAAAATAAAATCAGAAAAAAGGACTAATTTAAAAGGTACAACTCTTAGCCATCTTGTAGAAAGCCATAATTTTTATATAAATAAGCATATATATTTCACTTTACTGCAATTAAAAAAAACGAGCAAGCTTTTCACAAACATTATAAATTTAAATATTATCTTATAAATAAAGTCTAAGTTTAAAATATCAAAGACTTAGTGTTTAGTGTCATTTACTTGTGCTACGTTTACTTTGTACATAGTGTTTAGTTTAGTGTCATTACAAAGACTTAGTGTCATTGGTGAAGAAATATTATAGGAATAAACATATATTTTTTGAATTTTTGTCCCTCAAAATATAATGCAATTAAAATATGGAATCAATAGTTAGGACAGAAGAGTGGTTGAAGGTTCAAGCTCCTAAAGATAAATTTTACTTTCTGCATATTTTGCCATAACTCCAGATCTAATGATACGAATTAAGAAAAATTTGCACACAATTATAAAATTTGTATATATCTACACAAAAAGATATTATTTTTTAGTAATTTTTATTAGTCAATTTAATGATGATTAAAGAATGCAGATTAGAAAAGAATAAAAATTATTATATCAATTTAATTACCGTAATTTTAAATAGAAAAATACAAAATCCGTAGGGAATCAGTCAAATAGTTTTTTTTTAAAAAATAAAAATACAACTTCTTTGAGAAGGCAAAATTTACTAAAAAAGAATTTAAATAGACTCAAACTTTTAACCTCTCTTCAACATTAATTAAATGGACCATAGTTTCCAGACTACCACACATATTTTAAGTGTGAATAATCTAAATTTGTCAATAAAAAAAAAATTTAATTCTCGTTTATTCAGAGAAAGCAGGGTTTGTGATTTTTTCTTTTAAATTCTATAACTAAGTTTATAATTAAACTAAATTTTATAGTTGTTTATAACTAAAAAAAGAAGATGAAAAAGGGAAATATTAGTTTAGATCACATATTTAAAGCATGGAAAAATCAATTGAATCTTCAAGTTGAAGCATGGAAAAACCAACCCCTCAAAATAAATGAGGAATATTTTTCTTTGTTAGAAGCAGAAAACTTAATTCAATTAATTTATATTTTTTAAAAAAAAAAACTATTTATTATGAGCAATTTCATGTATTTCAGTTAAAACGTATCGATATTAAAAGTCCCGCCGAAAATGACGAACGGGAAAAAATTAAATAAATAAACAACTTCAATTTATAAGAAATCTTTAATTGAATTAAGATGGATAGAAACTCCGGGTCTCCAAAATTATACTTTTTCTAAAGAAACGTTTATGGTCATAATCAAAAAGAGACGGATAAATTATTTCTCTCCCCTCCCCCATCTTCAGCAAATAATATAAATATAAGAATAATAAAGATCATGTAATAATAGTTTGACAATCATATTCTCTCCCCGATTACATGTTTAAACACTACATTCTCCCCGCATTACAGCAAAGAAAAAACGGGAACCTACACAAACAGCTGAAATTAAACAATTTCAATCAGTAGAATATAAAAAGAAATTTATGCTGCTTCTGAACTATACGAACACCTTGCTAATTTAGTATAATTTTCGTTCGGAAAAGTGTGCATTTCTTGCCTGATTTGGATTTAACTAAATATTTTGATAACAGATCGGTAATATAAACCAATTTAATTTTCACTTTACCCAAGCGTCAATGTGAAAGTAGAAGTATTTATCATCATAAGCTTCATCATTATAATAGGATGTCTTCACATTACGTCACAGGTCACGTGAGTATTTCCATTTACAAGCGCGGAGAGCATTGCACTGCTAGCGTCTCTGATAGCAACATGTTCCTTGGATTTATTTTATTAAATGCCTTCTTGATATAATGGCATAATGTGCTGCATTTGGGTGCCACTATTATCGTACCAAACCCAACTGCATCGATAATTTTTTTTTACTTTTCCATTTAACCACAAAGAATAATTAAAAGCATGTTTAATCAAAATAAAACGGGACAATTTTGCTTCAACGAAGTATACACTTTTATGTTTGGACCATTTTGAAGAAAATCCCTTTATATATAAATATCAGAATTTTACAAACATAAGCGAGGATCTATCCCTGCATTTTTTTTTTTTTTTACTAAATACAAGGAACGAAGAATTTTAAATCGCTCTGATACATAAACAAAAATGAGGTTCCATCAATAAATAAAGCTGGAGACATGATATCTACTGATTTAAAATAAGTGTCTTTGCTATACTTATTTATAAGTGCAATATATTTTCATCTATAGTAAAATTAGCAAAGTTAGGAAAATGTCATTATTATAATATTTAATAATAACTAACGTTACGTTACTAAATAGATCAGACATTTGTTATACTTAATTCATTCTTTCAAATTTATGGCACTAAGTTCGTAGCAACTTAAATTTATAGAGTATTTATTAATTGAACTTAAACTAAATATGTATTAATGAAAGTAGTAGAAAATTATATTTTTATTCTTAAATTTTATTTTTAAAACTGTCTAAGAAAGAAATATTTACAATACAGATTTAGTAAAATGGATACAATATAGTACAAGTACACCAGAAATTAAGTAAAATTTTACTGTCCAATTATTCTACTATCATCCAAATCTTTACCTTGCTTAATTCAGAAATAAAATGCAACGCAAGATAATATCAGAAAATTCCAAATTTAATATTATATAGCATCAAAACCAATGCGAAATAATGTTATGGTGAAAGCCAGATAATATTAGTTTGCATAGAATCTAATGTTATGCAATGCACGGAAAACAGCGACCTTTTGCATCTTTCTAATATTAGAAAGTTGTACAAGATAACGTTAGATTTTACAGGATTTCTGATGTTATCAAATATTAAGTGCTATACTTGGGATAATTTTTGTAATTTTTTTTTATTAAAAAAATAAAATGTTGGGAATATTTTTCATTCCATGGCCAAATTTGGTATTTAAACCGTACACATATGCAAAATTGTTCATCAAATTCCAGGAAATTGATTTTCGAATTCTACAAGGCTTACTTTGGATATTTCCATTTCAGATGGAGAAAAAAAGTTTGCTTTTATTCATCAAAAACAATAGTATTGCACGATTATAGCATGATGCACAAATCAAAAGCACATAACTAAGAAAATGCAAAATGTATCTTTTGATTTGTTGTAGAGGTTGAGTATAATGGAAATAACAAAACTTGAGGTAAAGTAAATTTTACTTCATTATTTTTGCTCATTTGGAAATGTAAATTTAGGGGGGAAATCTTATCATGCATACTTTAATTTTTTTAATGCTTGAAAAAATTAAGATTTTTATATAAATGTTTTTATGTAAATGTCAAAAAGTACTCCATTTTTTTGTTCATGTGATTTTAAATCCCGTTAACATGACGATAAAGCTGTATTTTAAACAATACGAAAGCTCAAAAATTTAGAAAATTACAGGGCTCGAAAAAACTCAGAAATTTTACCCGTCCCCGGGGACGGCTTGTCCAATAATGTACCCGTCCTCCTTTGAAACTAACCCGTCGCTTCTAAATAAATAAAAACATAATTTTCTCTTATTTATTACAAACATTTATATAAATTGCACAATGAATTAGTAGTTACTAGGATTACATTATACAGTAATAAAAGAAATACTAGGTTACTAATAGTAAAACCTAGTATCTCTAATATGAAATAATTAATTTCTTTGATGAAATAATTTAAATAACAAAAGTTAAGTTATCTGTCAATTATCATGTCAATTTATCCGATGGTACTGCGTTTTTTAAATGAATCAAATATGACGTTTGCCAGTTCCACAATCAAGCCAATGATTTACAGAGGTTTCTGCACAGAAGTCTGAAAGAGGTTTTCCATTTAGGTAGATGTTCATAATTGCGCTTAACGCTTTTTGTTTAAGACTAGTAAGTATTGTGTTTTTTTGTAAGTTCATTGTTGAAAAGCCTCTTTCAACCACTGCAGTACTCCCAGACAGAGAAAACATCAATTCCACCATGCGCAGTATGTTGCTGTATTTCGAGATTAGAGGGTCATTTAAGAAAGGAGGCGCTAGACTCTTGTAAGATAACAAAAATTGAAAATGTATCACGAACATTAACGGGAAAATAGCTGTCAATGCGGACGCTGGATGCGAGAAATTTGTTGTCCGCGGGGAATTTTTGACCACCGAGGCCGGGCGGACGGGCGGTTTTTCGAGCCCTGGAAAATTACTTGAGCAATAACGGTCTAATACGTACATCACGGGAATTCATCTCAAGTGCATATAGTTTTGTAAATAAGAAAAACAATCATAAAAAAGTAAAATAAGATTTCAAAAAATTGGAAATTTGATCAAAATTAAATTAAAAATTATTTTATTAATAACGATAGGAAGTAATGACTTCTGTAACTTCTGCAGTAAAATTAGTTGCCATTAAACATAGATAAATTTAAAGTTAGAACAGCAATTGCAATTAAGAGCAAGAATATTTGTTCAAATAAAGTGCATTATAAAACAAAAACACAATCAAAATTTAACAAATCCCAAATGTAGGAAGGCAGAACTGAGTACATCGAAACTATTATTTGATTGTCATGTGAAACTCAAATCGTCTATTATATTTCAATCACCTTTACAAATAATCGTCTTTCAATTTCTGTTTTCTCCCCTCCGGTAATAAAACAAGGTTTGATTTTTTCAGTCTCATCTTCTTCATTTAGGTATTTGTAATTCGAGAAGAAAAGTCACTGTTACTCAGACACATACCTATGATCTCAGCACCAGCTGATCGTCTATAAATAAGATGACGTTTAAAATTGAAACTAAGTTTCTACACATAATAATTAACGTGAAATTAACATGAAGTTAGTATGTTCACTAACGTGTAGTTAATTAAACGCAACGCCGTATCAAACATCGAATTTGTTAAACTATAATTCTTTCTTGTCTGCTTCTTTTACTCAACCTAGGCTCCGCAGTGGACACGGATCGTAGAGACACGGTTCCCAATTGAACACCGAAGACAAGTATCACTTACTGCCGTCAGTAAGCGGGTGGGTGACCACTTTGATCAGCCTGCCTAGAGACTAAGGGTGCGCGTGGTATTGGTCCTCGTTAAACTGTTCTACGGTAACGTGCTCGACTTCGCATGCAGGTCGTCGGGCTATCAAAGCAGGGGAGCTATTCCCTCTGCAGAGGATCAAAATTGCGATGGCATGTCTTCATATCATCCTCAGGCATGTTTCCCAGACCGTTGCCAATAGCCCATTGTGCAGCTCTAGTGCGACATAAATAAAGCACCCACCTACCTTACTTAACTTAGATTTGTTATGTATTTTAATATAAACAAGATTATTTTTATTTTGTGTAACTGGAAACTTTGATGCCTAATTATGTTTGTGCTCTCCATGACTTTGCGTTAAGTAAGAAATAAATAGGGAAAGAAGTGAAATCATTGCGAAAGAATATAGAATGAGTCGCACCATAAGAAATTATATTTAACGGCCTTGGCTTACTCGAAATAAAATTAAAGAGCAGTTTGCTACCATAAATAAAATGCAATGTTTCAATTCAATAGACAATCTGGATCGTTATGCACTCACTACCTCCCTTGTAATTACCTAATTGAATTCATTTGATTTTTCCCGTCATTTTGTGATCTCTATTGTAATATTGTATTAACTTGTATCCTCTAATATGCATTTTTGTAAAGATCCTAAAAATATATACTACGAGCAGTCATTAAGGATTATCATAAAATGATCACACGATCTGTGATACCTTCAAAATTAATATTTATGTTAAACTGATGCTGCATTACTGAAGAGGGAAGCTGCACAGTAAAAAATTCCGGATCTCATTATGTAAAAAGCACCGAAGAAAATTGAAATCATACTGACAGATTTTCTGATAATTGAGTCATATTTTCACTTTATACATCTCAATGTTGAGCACTATATAAGGTGTTTATAATCACTGCCCTTAACATATATCTTTATAATCCTTTCCCAGTTGAATGAAGAGAACCCTTGTGCATAGATATTTTTAAAAAAGTAAAGCAAATAAAAAAAGCGTTTGAGTTCTCGAAGCAAAATGACGATAACAGAAAACCCTAGCTCCATGCAGAAAACCCCTCCGAATACCGTCTTGCAATGAAGCTAGTTTTGATTTTTTTTTAAAATCTGCATTTCACAATAATGATTCGTCAGATTCACTAT
>NC_092209.1:55998998-56002849 GCF_043381705.1 Parasteatoda tepidariorum | reverse complement strand
CCTTTACTTTGAAAAATACAAGTGATTTGAGGGGGGAAATTCAATCCGCTCTCAATAAGCAGGCAAGCGAGGCTTTGTTTTCAATATATTTATTTACGCTAAATCGATTAAGATCAGAAACAATCAGACTAATTGTTTAGAAGTTATAAGGGTTTTATTTACAAAAAGTACATATTTTTTTATTTACGCAAGTACAATTTTTACTTGCCCCTATTTACGCATCTGGTATTACTGCCTATACTAGTGAGACATAGTTTTCTATGTATTTTTGTTCATTGATAAGAATGAGACTGCGCGCAAGCCAATAGAACCAATAATTCAAAAGTTATTTCGAACAGTATAAAAAGTTTTACTTTTGACATAATTCAGTACACTTTTCACTTTGTTATCGAGGGATTATATATAACATTTCATATAACATATATTATATACATTTATATACATTATATATAACATTTTCCGACTTTTTTATTCTGAATTCGATGAGATAAAAACATAAAATTCTAGTTGATAAGTTTATAAATTGTATATATATAAGTATATATATAAGTATATATACAATTGTATATATGTATATATATATATATATATATAATAGGACCCAAAAAGAAAGATAAAATATAAATTTAGGAAGAAAAATCTTATAAACAAATAATCACGTGCAAAACATTTTAACAATGAGTGTCGAAAAGCATAAAATTTTCCCATTTTAAGTATGAAGTAAAAATGTGATGGGAAATTAACATGTATGCGGAAAAAATATTTTTAAATGTAATATATAACTTTCCTAATATGCAGTATCAGCAATACAACTGAAATAATTCGCAACGATTTACAAAATAATTGCTTGCAATCATTCAAAGCTGAAAAGTTGGATATATGTTTGATGTTAGAACACAGTTAGAATTTTCATTCTAAAAAACGGTAAGATAACCGACAGCCCTCTGTCCATTAAATCAACCCTAAAGTTTACAGAAAAGAACACTTTTTACCTCTACGGTTTTGAAACCGTTTACAACTAGTATGGTTAAGATACCGTAAATACAAAACTATACGGTTTTTTGAGCATTTGAAACTGACATGGAGATGCTTTGTGTTAAACAGTTTTATGGTGCTGCCATCTATATGCGAATGAGAGTATCGAATTTTAATAAAGCAGGGTCACAAATTAGGGAGTGCAGAACACTGGAAACTTTTCCTGTGTTGAAAGAAATAGAGAAAATATTGTGCTGACAACGCAAGGACACGAACCCCCGAACTATCGGTCATAAGATTGACAGATTATTCATATCAGCTGTTATATGCACTTAGCTGTAAGGAACTAAGTGATTTCATTGGGCGGGCCTAGTTGGCGTGATGAAATCCTTGTCGTTTAACCGTTTTAGGTGAAAGCAGTTAATAAATGGTTTTTTCACAGTTAACAGTTTGAATACCATCTTATTTAGGGTTATTGGACTGTTTTGTTTGAATATGGTAAAATAACAATTAGATTGTTATTTAGCAATTTTTTTACTAGAAATGTCTAACACTGCATGTAAGACATATTTTAATAAAGCTAAAACTATGTAAATATTTATCTTTTATATTTCAGGTTCTTTTTATATTTTCTGTTATTGTCTGGTTCCCTTTTCTCAAGACATCATGCCAGCCACTAGACTTTCCTACAGATTGCTTCTGCTCAAATGAAACCTCATCAAATCATACAGAAAATGAAAGAAGCGAAAAATGTCTATGTGAAGGGGATGAAGCTGACGACTCTGTTAATAACTTCACACATCCTTCTAATGAAGGAATTAAAGAAAATGAGGACGAAAGCGATAACCAAGTTGAAACTGAACCGTATCAGAATGTGACTGATGAAGATTCACTTGAAAATCTAAATAAAGATGCTATAAAGAAAATTGGAAAACCTTTAAATGATGAAGAAAAAGAGGATTTGAATTCTGATAAAACTTATATTAATGAAAGTAAAGATGAGAAACCAGATGAAAAGAGCGATAAAGAGGAAAAGCGCAATAACAGCATCTTTAACTACCTAAGCAAAGAACATAGTTTAAACAAAAAGAACAATAATTTATTCATTTTCGAAGTCAATAACTGATTATATGCTACTCAAAATGAATACTGATGCAATAAAATCGATCGTTTCTATAGTATTTTTGAACTTTAAGGCAGGAAACAGATGTACTTGATTATCTTCATATATCTCTAAAGACGTTTCATTTAATAAATTGTAATATGTTTATGAATCAATTGTATTATTAAAGAAGTTATTTCGAATTCAGTAAGTAATGTATATTGTACCGTTGTTTATAAACTAGTTAAAGATAATGCTAGAAAGCTATACGAAATTTTTTCCTGTGTGTTTTAGAAATACATTGTGCAAACATTGAAGGGTCCGATACAATATTTAGCAACAGACAAAAAAGTTTGAAAATATATAAATCACAAAACTAAACAGAAGTATTCCTTTTAATATATCTCCTATAATGTATATATATTTTAAAGTAATACTAGGGAATACAATCTGCTCGCTGCCCTCGCCTAGCCATTGAATTACTTTCGTGATTCCTTTCAGATTGCTTCGCAGGGCAACAGCTCACTTCATTGACCCATTAGTTTTAGTCTAGTTCAGCTCTTTAACATGTGCTTATGTATGCACATCTTTGGCATGTACCTTACCATGTATCTTTGGCATGTACCTTTGGCATGTACCTTCAAAATCAAAATATTCCTATTAGTGACACCATAATGTACCTTGGGTTTCGGGTAAACTGTCAGCTCTCCTGGTTGCCGCACTTCGATGGTTTATACGATAAAATTTTATCATTCTATGCTAAATTTAAAAGATTGTCCGGGGTAGATTGGGGATCATATCAGAAATACGTAAGTTTATATATCAAAACAGTATAATTAAAATCATTTCTTACGGGTCTGAAGTATGGTTCAAAAATCAGGTCAGAATAATTAATAAACTTAAAAAGATCGAAAGAATACCCTTATTGAACATCACTAGGGCTTATAGAACCACCTCGACATCGGCACTTCAGGTGTTGGCTGGGACGGTTCCGTTGGAGCTGATTATTCAGACAAATTCTGATATGGCTAATCTTTATTTACATAACGATAACGTTATAACAAAACCGGAAATCACGCCCAGACACCCTGCGGGGCTCATCTCTATTCCTTATAATTTTGATCCACCAATAGGCAATGATATAGAGATGGATCGAGATTAATTTATAACAACGAATTCCGCGTGGGATGCGCCTTCGTGGTGTACGATGGGGATATTCAAATAGATTGTTATAGATATAGACTTAATAACTACTCATCCGTTTTTCAAGCAGAATTATGGGCGATTCTTCAGGTAATGTACTGGATAATTAAGAACAAATTAAATAGAGATGTTCATATTTTTTCCGATTCCCTTTCGGGATTACAATCACTGGCAAACCCCGAGGAAAACGATTGCTTAATTAAACTGATAAAAGACCAATATAAATCAAACATGATAATCCATTGGATTAAGGCTCACGTCGGACACCACGGCAACGAGGAGGCTGACAGTCAGGCGAAATTGGCCTGCCAAAGACCCGAAATTGATCTCTTTGACCAGAAGCCAAAAAGTTCAGTAAAGTTATCGATGTTCAAACGAAATATAAATCTTTGGCAAAATATGTGGGATGATGATCAAAACCAGGGCAGGCATACCCACCATCTAATCCCGAGGGTAAATTACCGTAAAATTTATGGAAATTTCTACTTGAACCAATTTATCACAAACCACGGAACCCAGGGTACATACCAATCCAAGTTTCACAATAAATCTCCCCTATGCAATAACTGCA
>NC_092209.1:55942809-55997658 GCF_043381705.1 Parasteatoda tepidariorum | reverse complement strand
CGCCCACATGTTGCGCGGACTGTTAGAGACTTCTGTTCAGCACAACGCATGCAACTTCTTCCTTGGCCTGCTTATTCGCCGGATATGTCGCCTATTGAGCACGTGTGGGATATGGTTGGTCGGCGTCTCACTCGTGATCCGCGTCCTGCAGTTTCCAAAGACGAACTTTGGTTGCGCATACAAGCGATATGGAATTCTCTTCCTCAAGCAGATATTCAACATCTGTTTGACTCCATGCCACGTCGTATAGCAGCACTTATTGCAGCGCGTGGTGGCTGCACCAAATACTGATTTCGGACGCTTAATTTGTTTCTTTTGTTTTGAAAATTTCATCATTTATTTGTATCAGTACAAGTCGTTTCTGCATTAAATTTCATTTGATTCTGATGATTCTTTCATGGTGTTGCATTTTCTACAAACAGCAGTTTAATTACAAAATTTCTTTTTTCTAAGATATCTCAACGAAAAAATAATTTTCAATAATTATTATTATTTTATTTAAACAAATCATTTTGAATTATAAAGCGTATAAATTTCGCGTCATTTTAAATATATAATTTTATAAGGCAAAATACAAAATTAGAATGAAATCGGACATATAGCTCTTGAGAAATCAAATCTTAAAGAATTCGTATATTTAAGATTGTAGTCACGGTACTCTTTTTTAAATGAAATTCTCGAAAAATTCCCCACAGGCATTCAGCGAAACCTTTGATTAAAATATTTAAGTCCTTCTTATTAAAATTTGATTTATGTTAATTAAGATTAAATTTGTATTAATTTTAAAATTATATGGAAATTACATTTGAAATAATTCCTTGAACTTACACAACTATTAGATACACAACTATTAATTTCAGTCTTACTCGTTTTAAGTAATTATTTTAACATGAATTTGTAAAAAGTATAAAAAGCAAAATAAAATGTTAAAAAATTAAACAAGAAAAGCAGACCTTATCTGATGAAACTCATTTCTTTACAGTGTTAATGAAGCATCATTAAAACTAAAATACACCTCTACGTTATTATTGAACTTGCGTAACTTAATAACATGATTACAACAAAATATAGAGCGATTTTCTTGCATGAATTGTTTGCATTTAACCTTCCATTTCTTCTCAATTTATATCTCATTTTGTTTTAGAATTTCGTTATCAATGCGCGAAAATTATTTTCATTCTGAAATTAGTAATCGTGTACATAGCGTGAAATAAAATACGAACCACCATGAATAACTTTTGATCCAATGATCAGACCTTCACGTTCTAGAACTCAATATTAGTTATTCGAGGATGTGACCTCAAATATGCTAATTAATGAGTGCAGACGATATTTTAAGCTACAAAATTAGACATACATTTCTCTGAATAAACATACCGATTTTTCGACGGATTCGGATTTCCGTCCCCCAAAATATAGGAGGTAGCTGCAATCTTCAAAAGCATGATCCCATAGTTTTGTTTTTCCAACTATGGGGATCAAAAATTTGTATTTTACCATATCAAATTTGATTTTTTTAAAATAATGTAAAAAAATTTATACCTTACAATTCAATTTTGTTTCGACTATTTTTATATAAAATAATAAAATAATAATAAATTTTTACTAAAAGTTATTTTTTGAAATTCGCTGAAAAAGTTCTCGGGTTATGGCGAAATACGCAAAAGTAAAATTGACAAGGAATCCAAACTTTGGACTGCTCTTCTGACAAAACTATGAAGACCATATTTTCAGGATTGTGGCTGCCCCCTACGTTTTGGGGATCAGAAATTTGAATCCGTTGAAAAAACGGTACATTTACACAGAGAAAGTACATTTTTGTGTCTGATTTCAAAACTTAAATTATCGTCTGTACTAATTAATTAGCATATTATAAGTCATCCCCTCGAACCATTAAGATCGAGTCTTAAAACATGAAAATCTGATCACTTGATCATTATTCAGGGTGGAATATTTCTTATATTGCGCACTGTACATTAAAACACTCCTGCTTGGGACTGCTCACTCTCTCGATATTTCAGTTTTCCGTTCTTTGCTGACAGGGTAAAAAAGAAAAAAAAGAATTTATAATAATGAGTCTTTTTAATAAAGTAAATTTCAAACGAATTTCTAATTGTAAAAGTAATTAAAAAAGTCTTAAGATGTCCGCACTATCGGTAGCGATTTAGATACTTTGAAATCATCGTGTTTTGGATTAAACAAGTTTTATAGCTTAAATTTCTGTAAAACTTTCTAAGTATGTATAGGCATACTGTGATTACACTTTTAATTAGGAAATCCCTTTTAATTAGGAAATTAGTTTCAAATGAATAATGATATGAAAAAGATTATTTAAAAAAAAAGTCACAAAATGCCAACCCTAATGTTAGCGATAACTTATCGCGTTTTGGACTAAACAAGCTTTATTATTAAATTTCCTAAAGAAAAAATTCTTGGCATATAAATGGTATTTCCCAAAAACTGATTCTTACTGTCTAATATGAGACAAATTTTAAGTGAATTTTAACTAGCAAAAAATAACTAAAAAAGTCTCAAATCGTCCACACTAATAACTGCAATAGAGGGACTTTCAACTTATCCTGTTTTAGAATAAACAAGTTTTATTTCTTAATTTTCTAGGTGAATATGGGGGTTTACTTAATTATTTACATTTGCTTTTTTTATTGTGAAATAAATTTCAAATGAGCTTCGCATTATGAAAAATTGTAAAAGAAAAAAAATTTAAAAGAACATTTGAAAGAAAAAATTCCGCAAAATGCCATTCCTAATGTTAGCGATACGACTAGTTTTATATACGACAATGTAGATACGATGATACGACAATGTAGCGACAAGTTTTATTATTAAATTTTTCAACCGTAATTTCTTCACAAAAATGGACATTACTATGTACCATTTATGTAATGGCCATTTAGCTTTAATGGGAAAACCAAAAAATTCGGGAATTTTTAATGATTTTGCTATATGATAAGTTTAAAAACATTTCGTATTGCAAATAATTATTTAAAAAAAATCTGCAAAGTAACTAGCCTTAAGTTAACCTTATAAGCACGTTGAACCTAATGTGTTTTGGACTAGCTGAGCTTATATTTTTAAATATTCTACAAAACTTTATTTGCTAAAAATTATGTTTTCCGACTAATTGACACTAACTTTTATGAATGTTTTAAGTTTCAAATGAATTTGGCTTTGCAAAATATTATTAAAAAAATTTGCACAATGTCCACTTAATTTCTTCTAACTGCTCAAAATTTTAAGCAACTGAGAAATGTAAGAAAAAAAAGTTTCGGAAACGGTCTTTGAATAAGCTTTGTAATATAAATGTTAATTATGTACATAACTAAGTAATTAAAAGTCATAAGATAAAGTAAAAATTTTTATAATTATAAACATGCTATCAAGTTATTATAATACACTGGGAAAAAAAGTATGGTCAAAATTACCAGTGTTTCTTCTCCGTGTCTCTGACTTAATGGGAAAGCCAAAAAATTCGAAAATTTTTACCAAAGTGCAATGATTTTGCTAAAATTAACAATGAAATATGTTTTCATATTATGTGATAAGATTAGATATGTTTATCATGAGACCTTACAAAATAGCTTAAAAACTACTTATTTAGTTAAATTCTTTTATTCAGTTTTGTATTTTTTACTAAATGTGTAGGAACAAGAATCATAATTTTGAAAACCAGAATTTCCTGTAAACCGTTACCACATAAACGGAAAATTATTAAATAAATGGTTTAAATACCGTATATTTTGTTATTAACTAGAAATATGATTTTTTTTTTTACCAGAAAGGTTATTACCATGTAGTCCGAAGGTTTTACCAGAATTTTTTTCTCCGTGTGCTAAACACGTTATTAAAGAATTTTTAAAGCTTTTAAAAATAAAAATCATATTTCTTTGAATTATTTGAATACAATCTATTATTAGCATTTTTGTTTGCTTCAGGATCTTCACAAAAATTTGTGAAGTTTTCTTTAGTTTCTTTCTGTTATTCCGCTGTTCGATTTCCTTGTTATTGGGGGTGTGTATGAAAAACCTTGATTTGCTACGGTTCACCTAAACCTCTATAAATAGCCATATTTCAAAAAAAAAAAAAAAGATAATACTGCAAATTAGAAAGTTAAAGTAAACAATAGTAAACTGGCATTTTGATGTCTAATTACATATGGTATTGAGTGATGAAACAGGAAAAAGCATCTTGCAAAATCAAAAAGCTTTCTTTCTGAATGAAAACGTAAATACACAGGATTTGACTTTAGTTTTACTGGCAATAAATATGACATATAAAATATATTATTCTGTTTGATACCATGCCACAATATAAAACTCATCAACGAATAAATGTTTAAACGTGAAAAATATATGGTTAGTCAAACCACCTGCAATGTTTAAAAACCCATATGTCTCCTACAAAGCCGTGATAGCTCAGGGGTTACAACATTCGCCTCCCAATGAGATGACCGGGTTCGAATTCCATCGTTCTACCGACCACAGAGCTGATGTAAAATCTCAGTGGTTGGCGCTTCATTGGTTAGAGTCCCTTTGCTGTCTGGCTAATCAAGGGAAGTTTTCATGGTTCCAAAACTCGCAAATGTGGATGCAACCGTGGTTACTTCCACCAAAAAATCCTTCAAAAAGACAAATTTCACCCAAAATTCGATCCAGAAATTTTTTTTCATTGAGTTACAAGTCTTCGGAGCTGAATATTGTTAGTCGTAAACTCAAAAATTGGGTCAGCTTTTCAACAATGGTTATAAAATAAAATAAAATATGCCTCTTACTTATGAGTTAGCTTTAAATTTTTTAAACATTAAAAACAATTAATATAAAGTAATATTTCTTTAAAATTAACTTATATCGAAAAGAAAAGGAAAAAGGTAATGTGAGGCAAAAATATTTCGCAAGAATAAAATGAGCATTTGGCATGAGAGTTGAACTTGTCAAAAAACAAATGATATAAGTAGAAAAAAACGAAAAACAATTGCTTGCGCACTCACATGAAACTTTTTTTCATTCTTCCTCTTATTTATTAGATTTTGATGGCGCAATTCCAGTTAATACATAATTTTAAAAAATTCAAATCACACCTCTTTTTACGAATACAATTCAATTCAATTTTTTCTTCTCACTTAAACAGAAATTCGTTGTTATAAAAACATGATTTGTTTTAAATTTATGATCCAAACATGGTAATGATTTACGTAAGTTTTAAAAAACAAAGCACCTAAGATTTTGAGTGAAAAATCATGCGCACTTATGTAAATGTTTACTGAAATAGTTCGATTGATAAAAATCACAGGAAACTAAATTCTTTCTTTCAGTTTAATCCGTTGCAAACCTTATTGAAACATTTTAAGGGTGCTACTTTGTTTTTAGTACATATATAGTGAGGAATATATTGATTTAAACCACAACTAGAAGTTTAAATATCTTATATTTTACGATAGTAAATTGTAGAAAATGCAGATTCATTTGGTAAGAAAACTGTTTTTCCTTAATTACTTTTATCGCTATTAGTTACTTTTCAGTTACTTTAAAAATTACATAATGTAAAAATACTTAATTTTCAACTGCATTAACATTCTTACGAATTTTGTTAATGGTGCTTTATTTTTAAAATGGAATAAAATTAAACTTTGAATTAAAAATGGTTAGAATTTAATTTTTTTATAAAAATTTACTCACTCATAACGTCTTATTTCATAGTTTGTATTTAACTTACGATATTTTTCCTATGAATTTTTTCATGTTTATATATTTTATTAACTATGAATTTGTCTTGATTAACGTAAAAGAAAATTTTTAATTCTTTCGTTTTCATTTTTTTACGAAATACACTCTATAACAAAAAAATCGACGCACCAAGAAGGAGTTGTCCGATTGAAACGAAAATTGGTGGATAGGAAGACAATGTACAGAATAGTAAATGATTAAAATTTCAGAACAATAGAATAATTTATTGCAGAGTAACAGTAAGAAGTTCAATAAGGTGTTGGCCCGCCTCTAGTCTGGAAACAAGCGCCACAAGGCGTGGCATAGACCGATAAAGCTCCCGGATGGTCTCTTGCGGTATTTCCTGCCAAATTCGATCCAATTGTCGAACGAGGTCATCAACATTCCGTGCCAGATGCAATCGCCTTCCCATCATATCCCAGACATGCTCGATGGGAGAGAGATCTGGTGATCTGGCAGGTCAAGGAAGAGTTTGACAAGCTTGCAGACAGTTCATAGCAGCACGTGCCGTATGTGGTCTGGCATTGTCCTGCTGAAAAACCAGCCCAGGGCGCTGCGAAAGGAACGGTAGCAAAACAGGTCTTAAGATGTCGTCGACGTACCGCTGTGCAGTAAGTGTAGTACCTCTAATGACGACCAAAGGGTTGTCAAAGGAAATGGCACCCCAGACCATGATGCCTTGTTGAGGGCCGGTGTGGCGTGCAATAGTGAAGGCAGGATCCCCCCGCTGCCCTGTGCATCTCCAAACACGTCTTCGATGATAGTCAGGACACAGTTGGAAGCGGGATTCGTCGCTAAAGACTATACGTCCCCAGTCGACATCATTCCAGCCTGATCGAGTGTCGATTTTGCGCGTCTTAGTGCGTTCTTGGTGCGTCGCTTTTTTTGTTATAGAGTGTACTCTCTGAATATAAACTGCTTTTTTTAAAAAAAGTTTTGTTAAGAATTATTTGAATTTTAAATTTTGATTATTTTAAGATCAAGTTTGGACAATTTTTAAACCACATTGTTTTTAATACATGTAACACAACCTTACACTTTTGCTATTATAAATTATAAATCTTGTAAAACAAACTGCAGCTTTTAACATGAAAATTCAGACTGTATTAACTAAAAGTTATCAGTCTTTTGTATTTATTTTATAAGAAATGTTTCCTCTTTCAATAACAACTATAGATTTTTTTATAAACTTTTTGATTTTAATCGAATTTCAACTATTTAGTGTCCAAGTTTGGACCATTTTGAAACCATAAGTACTGCATGTATTTTTTTTTAAATATACAATTTTGTACTTTTTTTCTTACCATAACCAATATTAATCGTGTGAAATGCATTTTGCTTATTAACTTGGAGATAAGAAAATTTAAAAATATGAGTTAAAAGCTATAAGAATACTTTTTAAATCTAAAAATGGCAATTATTTATGCATAATATGTTAAATGTGCAATGATTAAAATAATGGCAGATTATTTTTACAATCCAGTTCAGAAGTGTGTTATTTATCATATAAACGAAGTGAACAAATTAACTACCTAAAATATAAATTAATATATGCATACGTTGATTGTTCCATCTTTTATATGTTTAAAGACTAACGTAAAAACTAACCAATTCTTTTATAAAATCATATAAAAGTTTGACTTTCTCATCTTAATGTGACCTAATGTAAATTAAGTATAACTAAATCCCAATTCTAATTAGTGCTTTCTTAATAAATTTGAAATTGAAAACACCTGACTATTTGCAAATATGTTATTTATCCTCTAAATAATGTGAAAAGAGTTCACCATTAAAATTAAAAATTTAATTGAATAAACTTATAGATTGAATTGGGCCTTTTTCTGCGGTTACTTTTATAATTTTTATATTAATTTAATCAAATAACGTATAATGCTATGCTTGAATCATAATACTGCATAATTAAAACATTTTGTTTGTATTTGCTTTTGATATTAATTTGATTTTTTAAAGCTCCAATGCTTGCAAAAATGTTATTTATCTCAAAATCAAGTTGGAAGAAATTCTGAGTCAAATCTCTTAATTTTTCTAATAAATAGAATAAACATAAAATATATGGAAAAATTCTTTGAAACTTTCATATTAATCAAACAAATGGCATGTATATGAGTCTTATCAAATACAATAACGTAATGTTTTTAAGAATAAATTTAAAAAAAATATTATTCCATGTAATGATTTATTTGAAAATTCTAGTATTTACAAGTATGCTATTTATCATTAAAATAAATTGAATGTAATTCATCCTCAATTTTTTTTACAAATATGGTGATACGGCATAATATATTTCAAAGTACAATTTTTTTTTATATATAAAATTAAGTAAAACTACAATTTTTCATTAGAGATTTCGAACCTATATTATTCTAAACAGATGAAAATGCTGCGTGAAAAAGTGTATACAATATTTTGGCAAATATGACACTTAATATGAAATCTATTTAGTAAATTTTTTGTTTCTTGTTTTTCAATTAGAAGTTATTAATCTGATTACGAATAAACTTGTGATAAGTATTTTTTTTTAAATTTAATTAAAATTGAGATTCAATTTTATAATTAAACTGATGGATTATCTTAGGACTTGTGAAAAGAAACAAAATTTTATACAAATTTAGCGAGTAAGGAGAAACGTTGCCACTAGGCTATAGAACTATCGTTAATTGGATAATTGTGTAGTAAGAGCGCTGTCAAAATCCATATTAAAAGATATTTTTTAAATTAAAAAAAAATGCGACGATACAATTTATAATGAAATGAAATGACACAATTGCTGTTTTCTTCTTTTTTCTTTCGTTTTTTTCAAAAAGAATTTTACTTTTTTAACCGATACAACAGGGCTCGAAAAACCACCCGTCCCCCCGTCCTCGGCGGTCAAAAATTCCCAGCGGACAACGAACTTCTCGAAACCGACGTCCGCGCGGACGTGATACATTTTCAATTTTTGTTATCTTACAATCTTTTTTGAAGGAGCAGATAAATTTTTTTTTCTCATGAATGGGTGTCATTAAAATTTAAGATACATAACATCACTAAACACCAGTAAACTTCAGCCCTCCGAGCCCAAGCTATTTATAAAGACCTAATGCAGCAAAATAACCCACGATACTTCAACATACTGCGCATGGTGGAATTGATGATCTCTGTCTTTGAGTTCTGCAGCGGTTGAAAGGAGTTTTTCAACTATGAACTTATTATAAAAAAGAAGAAAAAAACACACTTTACGTACTGGTCTTAAACAAGAAGCGTTAAACGCAATGATGAACATCTATCAAAATGGAAAACACCTTTCAAATTTTTGTGCAGAAACCTCTGTAATTCATTTGGCTTGATTGTGGAACTACAAACGTCATATTTATTTCATTTAAAAAACGCAGTACCATAGGATAAATTGACATTTCAGATAACTTGACCATTGGTCATTTAAATTATTTCATAAAAAAATAAATTATTACATAAGAGAAATACTGGGTTAATATTAATAACCTGGTATTTCTTTTATTACTGTGTAATGTAATCCTAGTAACTACGGATTTATTGTGTAATTTATATAAATGTTTGTAATAAATAAGAGAAACATAAACTTTTTTATTTATTTAGAAGCGACTGGTTAGTTTCAAAGGAGGGCGGGTATATTGTTGGACAAACCGTCCTCGGGGACGGGTAAAATTTCTAAGTTTTTTCGAGCCCTGCGATACAACATTACGAACGCAGTACGTTTAGTTACAAAACCTTGTGTAAAAGCTGTACAACTGGAGATTTTCCTGTCATTGAACTAGATTGATACCGTTGATTCAAGTCATGGTCGATTAAAAAATAATAACTGATACTCAAAAACGTTAATATTTTCTTTTGAAGAGGGAACACTTTTAGTTGATTTTTTTAAAAAAAGAACTCAGATCGGTTAAGGTTATTGGGGAATCTCGTCATGTGTGGTATTGGTGTTAAAAATCTGTAGTCTTATGATACTGGTATTATTACAATGCAATAAAATTGGGCCAATATTTTTAAATATTAAAGTTTAGTGATTTTTATAAGTAAAGAAAAAGGCAATCTTCACTTTTAGAAAAAAAGTATAGTTGAAACTACCAAAATAAGCCAAAATTCATCTTTCTCCAGGATCTATGAGAATATCAAAAGGCTTGATAATTTTTACAGTATCGCTTTGGTAATTAATTTAGTAAAACTAGCATCAAAATATGGTTTTATAATAAGTGAAAATTTGGTATATGTGATGAAATTTGATAATTTCATCATGATATTTTAAAGTATGGAGCAAAAATTATTTATTTGGTAAAATTTACTTTTCAGTTATATATTTTTTACTGTATATCTGCTAATAAGAACTATAATTTTGAAAATCAGAATTTCCGGTAAACATTTACCATATGAACTTTAAAATTTAGTAAATGAATGGTTTAAATACCGTAGATTTTAATTTATTCCGTATAAGCCAGAATTATGGTTTTTTTACTAGAAATACCATTGCTATACACTATTATAGTAATTTTACCTGAATTTTTTTTCTCCGTAGTGTTTTAGGGAGTCATATCGAACTTGATTAAGATGAAGCATGCATGTTCAAATATAGTATTTCAAAGTAATCCTCCATACAGTATACCATAATTTTATTATAATATTTCTGAGAGCACAAGCAATTATTTCCCTTAAATCATACAAATTAATTATAAATAACCATCTCTTATCATTCGCTTAAAAGTGAGTGTCAATTTAATGGAATATCAAATATATACTGAAAATATTTATTATTATACTATGATTAAATATATTGTTGGAACTTAAGCTTTTATGGAACACTATTACTGGCAATGTAAGCAATATATTTCATGGAATAAAATTGGTAATCTTACTTTATGATACACCCTTATAAGAAGATAATGTTCTTGCATGTTGGCAATCATCGAACTATATGACAAAAACTTTGATAAATTTTGAATGACTGGTGAGATTTACTTAAAATGTGGTGGTAAAATGCAGGACACAATGGAACTTACTTTGAGCATGCACTCTTATTATTGTAACTGTTCATTTCTCAAGAGCAGGAGTCAAGAAAAACATGATTTTTTTAAAGTGAAACAAGTTTGATATTGCAAAAAAAATTTGCGAACCATAACTTCAAAGAGTTTCACTGTTTTCCAGCACCAGCTGTTGATGGAAAACATATGGAATGTGGCATAAACTAAAATTGGTATTCTGCATTTTTTTGAAAATTTTGTGTCAATTTTTCCCCTTAGTAGTATTTGAAAAAAAATTTATTTCATAGAGCTCAATAATTGTCCCTCTGTATTTAGTCTTTTAATCTTTTGTTTTATAAAATTTATCCTTATCAAATCAAAATACTATACAAAAGTATGCAATGTACTTCGTCAATTACGATATAACTTTAAACATTTCAATTTATAGTCACAACGGTAGCAAAAAAGTTTACTCTGATAACAGACTCACACAAACATTGGTTAAATACTGCAATGCTTTCTGCTATTCGTAAACTGAATACTCTTTTTTATATTTCAGATTTTGGCTGTACTTACAGCAGTTATTTGCTGCTTGCTTTTGAAAGCTTCTTGTTTGCCATTGAATTCTCCAAATGATTGCGATTGTTCGAATACTGGCTCCTCAAATAGCAGAGAAAATCAAAGAAATGAAGAATGTCATTGCGATGCCGAAGAAGAAGATGACTCAGATGATGAGGAAAATCGGGTAAATGAAGGCGCTAAAGAAGCTTCAGATCAAAGTAAAGAAGCAAATATAGTAGATAGTATGCTGAAAATCGATAAAGGAAGCAATGATGAAAAAGAAGATAGCACTGACGGTAAAGAAGATAAAAGCAAAAATGATGATGACGATAAAGAAGAAATGACTGAAGACAAAGGTGATAGGGAGGAAATGACTGAAGACAAAGACGATAAAGAAGATAATAATGAAGACAAAGACAAGAAAGAAGATAATAATGAAGACAAAGACGATAAAGAAGATAATAATGAGGAGAAAAACAATAAAGAAGATAATAATGAAGACAAAGACGATAAAGAAGAAAAAACAGAAGACAAAGATGGTAAAGAAAAGATGTCTGAGGAAAGAGAGGAAAAGAAAGAAATGACTGAAAATAAAGATACAGACGAAGGAAAAGGTGAAAGCGAAGATAATTCAAAACATGAGGAAACTGAAACTTCTTCGCCGGATGATAAAGATGAAAAACATTCTTTGGCTGATGAAATATGTGAATTTGTCAAATCTATAACTAATTTAGTTGTCACTGCAGCTAAGAAAATTCATTCTCACAAATCATCTTGAATAAATTTGTTATGAAACAAATTTTGCATCTCCTTTTCATCAGCACAAATTAACAAATTTGCATCTCTTTTTCATCAACAAACAGGATTCAAGTAGCCTTTAAATATTTGGAAAAAAATATTATGTGGAGAACAGGCTAAAAACATTCTTGCATTTTTATAAATTTTAGCATTAGGAAAGCAACTTTATTTTTAAGAGTGAGCTAACTATATTGCTATTGAATAAAATTGTGCTTTAAAAATACCTAGTCAATTACACAATTTTTTTTATTTTAATATCTCTTGATGCTTTCTTGGAAGTATGTTATATGTAACTAAAATTTAAGTATAAATGAAGTTTGTCTTTTGAAAATTAAATTATTTAACTTACTCTCCTGGAACGATGCTTTAGTTACATTAAAAACACTCCAATTTAAAACTGCGTTTATTCTCGAATTTTCTTCAATACTATAGAGCTTTTTAATGATACAATAGAGGAAAAAAAGAAAACTAAAAACTATAATAATTTAAAAACTACTTTTCGTGAGAAAAATATTTTCAACAAACCTTTCTTTTGTGACATTTTAAATCAAAAATTCGAAATGAAATGTTCAAAAATTGGAGAAAAATACATATATATTTAATATTATATGCTCACATTTTATTTGTTTATTTACTTTTTGTATTTCATTTACCACTTTTTTGACGAACTATTTTACTTCATTTTATTTACATTTAAGCTGTATTTTTGTTGAAATTTTATTTTATATTATTCATTAAAATAAATTCATAAAAAATGAGATGCTGTGTATTTATACATAAAAGTCATAATTGTGTATGGAATGATGTAGCATCGTAACTACAATTTAAGTGTAAAATATTCTATGCAATCTTAACAGTAAACTTTCAATTGCTGTTAGCAGAAATAATGAAAACACGTCTTATTCATATAAACTAACAAAACAAACTCATTGGTGATAAATCTTGTATTACAGAAGTATGAAATCAAATAGTTTCATTCAAAACCTCTTAAATATACAAATCTATAAATCTAATTTTTATTTTCATTTTTAATTTTTTTTAATTCAATTTGAAATTTTTAGTTTTAAATCAACAAGTTTCATGAAGATTATAACAGATAAAAACTTTTACTGAAACAAATATTTGTTGTTAGATGCCAGTAAGACAGTATTCAGTTGCGATTGTCGATATTTAAAATTGAGTTAAATGAAATTTATTTAGACCTTCTAATAATGATTGTTTACTTTGCTAAAACCGAATTCAGAAACATATTACATGCAAACCACTTGCTATATACTTTCAATGAGCTATTCTGAGTTGCTTTGAGTGGGTTTATAATCTAACTAAAAAAATTATATCTAGGCTAAAGTAATTCTGCAACGTAATATCTGATTTTATAAAAAAAGAATATCAGGAGTAATTAAAATTACAATGAGATAATACTTTAATTTATTCCTTGAGGTTGAACATTGTATATCATAATATGATACTAATTAGCACTTTTCATTTCTGAATCATACTCATAATAGATTTAAAAATTTTATTGAGTTAAGGCAGAGTGATAATGTAGGTATTGAAAAATAAAATTACTACTCTCCCACTCAAGAACTACTCAACTCGTCATAACGGGACCGGTTGCCTTCATTAGGCCAAGAGCACGTATTCTTACTTTTTCAATATTTACTTTCTAATTTATAATTGTAACCCTTATTTCCGGATGAGTGTATTATGGAAAATAACAATTAGATTAACATCCATAAAACTATAAAATTTACTCACAAAAACAATTTCTAGTTCAATTATTATACTCAATAGCAATTATTTTTCGAACGGAAAAAATAATAATAATTTTGGTTAATGAAACCTAAAATTATTGCGGTATTTATGCCATTGATTTTATAATTTTTCCGTTCGTGCTGTAAAGATTTAGTGGATATTCTGATTCTTATAAAAACAATAGTTCTTTTAACCAAACATTTATTAAAACTGCAAACTAGAAGGTAAATTAAACCGAATATTTCGTTCTTATGCAATGTTCTAAGGTTATTATGAAATCATCAAATTTTATCAAATATTATAAAAATATATTTTGTTTTTAACTTCTCAAAAAAAGATTACCAAAGAACTTCCGTAGAAATTACCGAGCTTTTTGGTGTTCTCAAGGAACCAAAAGCATGGCAAATTTTACCATATTTTTACAGTCTTCGCCATACAATTTTTTTTCAATACGTACTGTTAGGATGTTACTACATGCCGTTAGAAATAAATTGTACCCTATGAACTTTAATAATTTGTACTAGGAAAACTTAAATGAAAATCAAAGTAAGAATTACATTTTTATGACGCATGTTTGCACATTTTGAACTTTAATCCAACATTCATTTAATTTAGTGATTCAATTATTATATTAAAAATGATTCCAATGAATATGAGAAAGATACTAATTGAGCTCTGAGAAAAAATGTATGTTCAAAACTACCAGAATATTGAAAAAATTCGCACTGTTTTTGGCTCTATGGGAACACCAAAAAGCTCGGTACTTTTAACGAAAACTTTTTTGGGAAAATTGGAAAAATCATCAATAAAATAAGGTTTTATAATATGTAATAACATTTAGCAAATTTGGTGATTTTATCATGATACCCTATAGCGTGGCATAAAAACAATTTATTAGGTTAACTTTACTTTTATGTTGTTTTTTTTACTAAATATGTGGTAATCAGAACTATAATTTTATAAACTAGAATTTCTGGAAAGTAGTTATAATAATTTGAACGGAAAAAATACCAGATAAGTAATTTAAATACCGTTCACTTCGGTGTTATTACCAGAATTATGATTTTTTTTTGTTTCACCATACAGTAGGGTAATTTTTCCTGTTTTTTTTCTTTCTGAGTATTCAACAATTTTTTATTCTCTCATAACAATTTAACTGAAGGTAATAATATTTATTTGAGGAATTTTAATAACCAATATGGTAGCAGTTAGAAGCTGGTCTGTTTTGTATGCATTCATTTTTGATGGAAAATAAATCAGTTTCAAGACTGGACAAAACTACATAATATATAAACGAACAATGTGCTTTTATTTGACTCTTAAGAACAATGAAACTGAAAGACGCATTTCTTACCAATAAATAACAATGATCTTTTTTATCCTAGAGGCTAATTTTAATTGGAGTTTATATTATCACGTAAAATAGTAACGTTATGCTTACGCTACTCATAGCTCTGGCCGTTTCAGTGTAGCATTTTATATATAGCGTTTGTAGCGTTTCAAGTATTTGGCAATTTTTGATTTTGCAAACATTCTAATACAAAATTCAATAATAGTTTAATGAAGAAATGTTTATTAAAATTACCGGAAAATGCTAGCTTTATAAACTGTTCAAATGATTTGCCTTTTGGTGAGACTTATTTATATTTTCTTACGATAAACAATTGTTACAAAATTAACTTTTTTACACTGAGGAAAAAATTGTCTTAACTTCCAGAATATGGTAACATTTACCGTGTTTCTGGCTCTTTCGGAACCCCAAAAAGAAACCCAAAGTATGGCAGTTTTACTGAAGTGCTTTGGTAATGATTTTAGTAAAACTAATAAGGAAATATGGTTTTATAATATTTGATAAAGTTTGGTAAATATGGAAAGGTTTGATAATTTTATTATAATACTTTAGAGCATAGCATAAAAACTATTTATTCGGTTAAACTTACTTTTAATTTTTGTATTTTTTATTAAATGTGGGGTAATATCAACTATAATTTAGAAAAACAAAATTTTCAGTAAACTGTTACCATATGAACTGAAAAATTACCTAATGAATGACTAAAATATAGTACAATTTTGTTTTATTAATCAGAATTTTTCGTTTTCTTTAACCAGAAACGAAATTACTATACAATACAGAAATTTCACCACAATTTTTTTCTCGGTGTAAGAATTTGTTATATTTTTGTTGTTTTAATGAGTTTATAAAAGATTTTCGAAGCGTAAAGTTATCATAAATTCATCTAAAATTATTTTAATTAAAAAATACTAAAAACATTCTTAAAATTAAAAATCAATATAAGTTGCATTTAAAGAAAATCAATGTTCAAAACTAAAATTTGTTTACCCAATTTTTTGTGTTTATAAACAATTCAAATTAAAGAAAGCTCTTGAACAAAAAACCATCTTTTATTTAATTTTTTCAAGTTAGTCAACTATAACCAGAACGTTCGTAATGGTTTATTGTTTAGAGTTATGGTTTTACATAATTTTGTTTCCTAACGTTTATACAATTTAATACATCATGATGAGAGAATTTCTGGTAAACCGTTACCATATGAAAAGAAGAATTACCAAATGAAAGGTTTAAATACCATTTGTTTTTATTAACCAAATTATGTTTATTTTTCTGAAGCGTCACTACCATACAGTATGTTAATTTTACCTGATTTCCTTTTTCCACCTGTTACTTTAGAAAAATTATTAAACTGAATTAACATTTAAAAATATTTTCAAACTTTCTTAAAATCTATTTTTAGCTATAAATATTTTTAAAACAACTTCTGTTTTTTTTTTTTGGCTAATAAATTTATAAACACACGTCCGTCTTCCCATATAAGCTACTCATATTTCAACTAATATAAAGGTTTAAAAAAAAGACAAACATTTTGAAATAAAAATGTTGATTTCTTATGCAGATAAAAAATTCGAATTCGATTTCAATTTTTCAAAATTTAAGATCTCCATTCATGCATGATTTTTTAAATTAATCTTATTGTAAAAATATTTTTTATGTATTTAAATATGCTTATTTTAAATGGTTTATATTTGTTTTTTTTTATATTGTTATTAAATATTTAATAAACTGGGCAAAAATAATTTTTTGATCCTTAAAAATATGTGTTAATTTAAGATTGAGTTATATGAATTGAATAATACGAAAATGAAGCGTCTCAGGTTGAATTCCATTCCTAATTTTAGACATTCGTTTAATTAAACATATCCATTATTAAAATTTAATAACTTTTAATGCACAGTGATTGTTATTTCATGTGTTATTTCATTTTTTAACATTATCATTTCATTATAATTTATCTACAATAATAAAATGATTGTGTGACTACCAGTGTCAGTGAAAAATGTATGATTTCAGATATTCAAATTTAGATGAAGGGTGATCGGCCAATTATATACCCTAATCCTAAATGATTTAAAATTTTGATAATTTTTTTTCAAGAAAGGTGTAATAAAAACTGTCGAAAGATTAGCATCATGCATAGTTTTATACAATTTGCAGATATTGTGTTTTTTCATTTTCAGTTAATTATATGATAACATCAGTGATGTTTGATATCTTACAGCTATATTTGATTGAAAATTAGTTCTATTATGAGTTTATGGCAAGTTCATTGAAATTATTTCTTTTTGTTAATTCATTATATCAAGTATAATTAAAGCTGGTGGCATGTTACCAAATTAGTATTTTAAATACTCTCTGAAACAACGAGATGATTTTTGTTGAAAATTACTCTTTTGTATTGCGTTTTATAGAAATTAAATATTGTTGAGTCGTAGTTGAAATGAAAGAAAAGTTGTGTACGTAAGTTAGGTTTGGTTCTTAGTTGTGTACTTATTGTTTACTTCATTTTTTATTCCTTTTTTATTTTCAATTAATGGAAAAATAACGTTATTTAGGTTTGACTGCTTAGAGCTATATTTAAACAAAAATGAGTTTCACTGAATGTTCATGTCAAGCTCAATTATTATTATTTATTTATTATTAATTCATTATAATAAGTAAAATTAACACTGAAGCATGTCACTGCATTAGTATTTTAAATACTTTCTGAAACAGCGTGTTTATTTTTGTTGATGATCTTTCTTTTGAAACGCGTTTTTATGAACTTCAATATTATAAGTTCGTAGTTGAAATCAAAAAAAAAAAACTGAGTACTCAAGTGCACATTCAATAATCATTTATTTATTTGTTTTTTTTTGTTATCGGATGGGCATACTACTGCTAGCTATTTTGCCATACTTTTAGAATATTTCTAGAATAATTTAGAATATATATAGATAGGTCGATAAAAGTTACTTTAAGTCATTTTTTCAAATTGATCAAGCTTACTACAACTCTAAGCTTATTGAAAAAATCATATAAGCTAAGCGCAGAAAATAGTTCTAGTAAAATTACTGTACTGAATGGTAATGACATTTCTGGTAAAAAAAATTCATTCTGATTTATAAAACAGAAATATACGATGTTTAAACCATTCGTTTGGTAACTTTTCTGTTAATATTGTAACGGTTTACCGAAAGTTGCAACGATTTACCACAACACTGAAAAGCAAATTTAACCAAATAAATAGCTTTTGTGCCATGCTCTAAGGCTGCGTTCCAAAACCTAAACCTGTGGAAACCTAAAGGCTCAACGATCAATGTTCATTTGATGGAACCACGAGATAATATAAATAAATTTCTTTTAGCAATTGTGAACATGTAAATTAGTGAAAGACTTAATCATTTTAAAAACATGTAATGATCTTTATTTTATAAACTACTTTAAAAATATTTAGAGAATAAAGGAAGAATTAAATTATTTCATCCTATTGTTTTATCAATATTAGTCTTAAAATTGTGTCTTTGCGATAGACAGTTGAATTCATAGGTCTGGATCAGCATTCTAGTCAAATTTTTAATTTTTTTTTCATGTATGCATGAACTGAAAATTAAGGAGTTGAAATATGGTTTCTATTACAACAAAACCGGAAAAGGAAGAAAATAAACGTTGAAAAGTGGTTATCAGCGAAACATACTTCTTCATTGCTGAATGTAGTTATTTTTAGCGGAATTTTTCATAAAAGCTTCCTTTTCATAATTCATTCATTATATTGTTATTAGAAAAACATTGAAATTTCTTTTTTCACAAACATTTCAATTAAATACTCTCGTAACAACGTAAATATTAAATAAATAATGTATTATTAACAGTACATAAATTTATTTACAAGTTTCGAAAAATATAAACGGTAAAAAAAAAAATTCTATCTGTAGGAACCCCTGTGACCCTTCCACGGAGCCCTAAGGATCATTTGGAAGCCCCTGCTCTTAAGTATCATGACATAATAACCAAATTTTACTCATTTACCAAGTTTTATCACATATTATAAAATCACAGTTTGCTGTTAATTTTTAACAAAATCATTACCATTATCATTGCCATCGGTAAAAGTTTACCGAAAAATTATCGGTAAATTTTTTTTAAAAAATCGCTAAAAATTACCGAACGTTTTGGAACTCTCAAAGAGCCAGAATCACAGTGAATTTTACCATAAGTTTTGACCACGATTTTTTTCTCAGCGTAGTTTTTAAGTATTCTGTATCTTTTTCAGACCTTGTTGATGTTTTTAATATCCTCATCATCCTTCCCGACATCCCCTCCGAGTGATGAAGACATTGATGAAGAATATTACTCCTCCCCCTGTGGAAAATTTGACGGTGATGGTGAATACGACATTATTATTGATGAAAATGTGATAGATGATTCTGATGAGAGCTATGAGGACATGAACATATCGGATAGTGAAATAGATGAAGATGATCCCACTAATATGGATAATGTAATAGAGTTTATGGGTTACATTTGTGGAAATAAAACCGATGATAAAAACAGAAGACGAAAAAGACAACTATAAAGTTATTAAAAATATAATTATTTCTACATGCTATCGCTAAAAATGTCATTGATTGCCTTTTTGTCAAGGTTTTCCAGCTTTCTCAGTGCAATTTAAGTATTATATACCTTTTGTAGACTTTGTTGATGCTTTTAACTCCCTCATCTTCATCTCTTCCGAGTCATCAAGACAGTGGTGAAGATCAGTACTCCTCCTCCTGTAGAAAATTTGACGGTGATAGGGATTGTGACACTATTATTGATGAAAATGTGATTAACGATTCTGATAACAGTTGTGAGGATATATCGGAAAGTGAAACAAACAAAGATGATCATGAAGATATGGATGACATAATAAAGTTTGTGGGTTACATTTGTAAAAATAAAACCGATGATAAGAGCAGACGACAAAAGATACAACGACAAAATTATTAAAAATAAAACTATATCTGCATGCGATCTTTGAATATGTTATTGATTGCCTTTTGTGTCGAGGTTTTCCAGTTTTACTACAAAAAAAAAGTTCAGAATAGTTGTTCACGGTGTTCTGCTCTTATTTTAATAACAGAAGATGAAATATTTTAAACTCAATTTAATTTTTTCTTAAATTAAAGGAAAAATCCACAGTTCTCTATGGTTTTTAGAAAAAATTTGGCCACATCTAAAATATCATAAGAAGCATTATTTTATAGAAGTGGGTTTCGGATGTTTTAGAGGAATTTTTTTAGGATGAATTTATCTCGATTTTCGAGATGACTACTAATATGAACCAGCATTTTTATTTTATCATTTTAGGTGGTCGGGAGTTGTCCTTCAGTTAACATTCTCATGATCAGTATTTTGTTGGTACACTCGTTTCTTACATTGACAATAGAAAAGCTCATCAAGCTGGACGAATTTTATTTAATAAGCACTCATACACCCAATTACATTTCCATCGGCCTTCGAAATCACCAGATTTGAAATCCACAATTGTGCGATTTCGTGTGATAAATTCCCCAGTGAGTTGATTAAACTCAATTCAACCTACCTAACAAACTATATTGATTCCTTTCCTAACCGAATCCAGGCGATTATCAAGTCCAGAAGTTATTACAAAATGCTAAACTAATTTCGAAATTAATTTATTTATGCTTATTACTTTTTCGGTTAGCTTATGCAAAAGCTTATAAATAGAGTGAATACAACAATTAAGTGGAAAGCTAATTTTAAACTAAAATTTAATTCAATATGCTATCTTCTGCTTCTGAAAATACACTAAACACATTATACCTGGATATAATTAAAAACTGAATAAAATGTAGTATGTATGCATTGGACGCACGTGAAGGTTCGCCTTAATTTTTAAAACCATTTCACCGAAAAAAATATGATATTTGTTGCAATTTGGTTTTCATTTATCTATAATATTATTCATTTTGTTAAATACCTGTATTGATATAAAAATAAGAGTTTTATGGATAACAACTAGTAAGGGAAAAGGAAGAAAATAGTCCAGATTTGAAATAAACTGCTTTCTGCTTGAAAATAAACTGTCCCTATTGAATTTAATCTATAAAATTTGTAAAATTTAAAACTTGTTAAAGTTAAAGTTGTAACCATACATACTGTCTTCTGACGACCACCATTTTTTTCTCTCTTTTTATTTCAAAATATGTTGGCAGATTTAAAACTTGTAAATTTGTTAAAGTTTACCTCATTGTCAAATAATATAGAAAGGAGAGGAAGTCCAATAGTAACTAATGCGGGGAACAGCTCGGAGAGCGGTATGTTATACCATAAAAACAATTTACAGGGTGACCAACATACTTAGCCCAACATCATATATACTAAGATCTAGTGAGCATACGAAGCAAAGTGACAGTTAAGAGGTACGTTAACTGTGAACCTGTGGTTGGACAACTCTACATATATGGTTGCGTACACTGTCTTCTGACGACAGCCATTTTTTTCTCTCTTTCTATTTCGAAATATGTTGGCGGATTTAGTCAACATGGATGATATAAATGTGTTCTCAAAGAAATATCTTTAGTAATACTACAGTACTGTTAATAAAAAGTGCAAATATGCAGAAAAAAACAGCAATAAAAAAGGGAAAGCTTTTCATCACCCCCAACCTTTCACCCATCCCTGTAATGGTTGGGAGTAGAGGAGGATGAAAACAAGTCTCAACCTCTGCTGTTGTTCTTCTTATTGTTGCTTTTGCCTTTATACATAGGAATCGCACCATGCATTGGGGGACGGGTGCACATTATGTCCATTGGTGCTAGCCTTCTTCTCCTATTTATATTCGTTGTTATGGTAACCTTAGCAAGTGCGACCTTTTATCAAATAACATAAAAAATGACATATTTGGTCCATAGCTGCTCTTATTGATCTATTTAAGCCTAATTATGGCGACAAATAGCATGTTAGAATAACGCGAAAATTGTAACATACTTCAGAGTTAATCTATTTATCCCGAAAGCTCGCTAAAACATTATCCAATTTAAAGTAAATAGCAAACATTATTAACTACAAACTTCAATAAACAAACCATACATAATAAATCCATAACCATACATAATCTTGCTTGAAAAAATACCACATGAAACTTCTCTACTAAATAAAATTCAACAGTCTCAGCCCCATCTGGTACAATGCCCACTGTTATTTCAGAGCATTTTTCATTTCAAGATATTCTTTTCACTTATTTTGCTTGTCTCAAGACATTGCAAATTTATTTAATAGTTATAAATGATGGTTTTTAATTTCAAAAAATGTTTCTTGTAAATAGTTAATTTAAGAAATTGAAAAAAAAAATTGCTATCACTTTATATGAGTACTTATTAGTAAAACCTAAAACAAAATACCTTGGATTGCATTGATAGTTTGAACAAAAGAAGAGTTATGCTATTGTTGCTCGTTATTGGTATTTATTTTCAGGAATAGTTAGTCCCATCATCAGACAAATAACATAACACAATAAAAACACATTGCGTGATGAATCATAGATTTACTTTCATATGATATTCAATGAATTTGAAGGGCGCAGGTAGACTAATAAATGATTATAATGAATCAGGAAAATATTAAATACCATCCATTTGCAAGTTATGAAATCTTTTGAAACGCTTTTCAAAAGTTGATCACACAATATTCGAAGGACATTGCGTGATTAAACTTAGACTACATAAAACTATAAAAAGTAATATTTTACAGTTGAAAACTCAACTTAAATTCAATGAAGCAATTTTAAAAATGTCAAATATAATGGTAAGATTTTTTCTCAATTTATAACCAATCTAACTAAATAAAAACTGAGAAAAGGCTCAGATGCTAATCATGATTTATTTTATTTTATTCTGTCTTTTTTGTTTGTAGCTTGTGTCATTTGATTTAATATTAAGTTGTAAAAAATATAGGAAATAAAGTTTTTTCAAAATTAATTCTTTTTTGAAAACAATTTTTAATTGTTTTTTATTATTATTTTTTTATTATATTATTTAATAAGGGTCTTAAAATTATTGAATTATGAGTTATATAAATTTTTACACAATTTTATCAAAGTAATTTTAAATGTCAAAACACGAAATTTGAACAAAATCGGATGAATAGTTCTTTAGAAATAAAACTTAAAAATATGGCTTTTATTAAATAATTGCTCAGGTACAACAAATTTGTAACTCCAACAAATTTGTTCACATTTTGCATTTTGTCATTTAAAATCGCATAGTTTAAAATAGTGTAAAAATTTTTACGCCTTACAATGCATTTCGGTGACAGTCACTTCATTAACATGCATTTTGGTGACAGTCACTTCATTTACATGCATTTTGGTTACAGTCACTTCATCAATAACATCATACGTTTCATCTACAGCACTCATCATCAGATCAATCTATCAATTAGGTCAGGCGATTTTGTCAACCGGGTCATTTTGTCAACAAGGTCGTTCGTCAACAAGGTCGTCTCCTCGACAGGGTCATTTTATCGACATTATTTAGAAAATTTCAGGGTTTCGTAATTTTAGTATATTTTTTCGTGTCTCAATTTTTTAAAATCAGTATAAAGCAAAATTTGTGTCCCATGTGCGATAGCCAAAAAAGAAAAATGATTTTTAGTGAAATCATATTGTTTCTTTAAGACAAACTTTATTAACATTGCTTACAATTCACAATCGAACGCATCTTTTAATTATCATTTTCGAGTGGAGAAATATCCAAATCCATATCATTTACAATGGGATTATGATACCTAAAGTAAGATACGAAATGTTTGAGTTCTATTTTTTCAATATTTCTAGCAAAAACTGCATCAATGATAGTTCCCCCTTTGGTTGTTGGATCATTCCTACCATTTATCATTTCCAATCCAAATTTGTCTTTAAGGAAGGTTAATAATGTTTCAGCTTCAGGTAACGAGAAATTCACATTAAAATCTCCTGCAAGGATCACAGGCAATAATCACAGGCACAATAATCAGTTTCTTCACCAGTAACATCTGCCAGAGCTTGTGAACCTGCAGTGGATAGTGGCAATAAAGATGTTCCGTCATCAATAAACAGTTAGTTTGAATAATTGTTTTAAATCGTCTGCTGATGTAACTGCAACTCTAGCTGGTTGCTAGGAAACCAAACGACTTTTTCTTGTTATTAATGTTTTGTTTTGCTTATCGTTTAACGCAACTTTGTTGGAAGTCGCATTAGAAATTTCATTTTGCACGTATTTATTTCTGAGATTGATTGTTTAGATTTAATTTTTATTGATAAGCCTCGTTAAGTCAATTGCAATAACTACTTTGAATGTTTCTTGATATAACAAGTGAAGGAAGAGGGGAAAAAAATAAGGGGGAAAAGGAAGTGAATTAATGAAGCAGCATTCAATCCAATATTAATAAATACGGAAATAATTTTAGAATTGAAAATTGTGCTTTTCTTTCCTTTTTTTTAATTAATTGATAGTTAGTTGGAGAGCTTTTAACGGCTATCACCATCAACTTTTTTTGACAATGTAATAAATCAATAATCATAGATGGGCAAGAATAATTCTCCGATTATCACTAAGCATGAATCATTTCATCAACAAGGTTGTTTCGTCGAAATTCCATTTCGTCTTCTGTGTATTTTGTTAATTCGGCAGCTTCGTCGACTATGTCTAACCGTCCACCGGTCATTTCACCAAAAGGGATGTTACCGGGACAGGACTTCGGCAAGTCGTTTCATCACTCGCACAGAAAAAAAAGAAAAAGGAAAGAAGAGAAATGAATAACTAAATATGAAAGGGAAACTTTGAGTCGCATTATTCATTAAATAAGTGATTCGATTTATTAATAAGTAAAAATACGCAAGAAATGCAAAACACTAGGAGACCATAATTATTTTACTATTTATTTTTGGTGGAACCGTGGTGGCTCATGGGATAGAATGCTTTTTTCCAATGGGGTGACCCGGGCTCGAATCCCAGCGATTTCTGTTCGATACGAATTCAGCACCCAGCACACACCGATCACAGTGCTGACGTAAAATACCCTCAGTAAAACATCCTAGACGGGTTAGAGTCCCCTTGCTGTCAGGCTAACCGTGAGAGTTTTTAATGGTCTTCCTCTGTATGTAACGCATGTGCAGGTTAGTTCCATCAAAAAAGCCAAATAAGACGAATACTGGGAGAGATGTACAAGGCTACAAAGTTAAACATTAGTAGTAGTAAACTCTGAACTGGTTCGGCTGTTGAACGACGTTCATAAAATAGAAAATAAAATATTTATTTCTGTCAATTTATCAGCCACGAGTCGTTAATGCATAGCATAGAACCTGGATGAATTATTTTATTTGTTAAATAAAAACTACATTTTTGATTTCATTGAGATCTCTTAGTTTATTTAAACTGTAACATTCACAGAATCAAGATCTTTAATTTTTTTAAGATCTTTTTTTTAATGATGCTTCTTATTTTTTACACACATTAAATGTGATTTTTGTTATTAGTGAGTAATTTCTTTGACCTAGTTAATATAGTAGAGCGGCATAATTTAAAAATTTAGTTATAGTTTTGGATAAAAACATTAAAATCTTTATTTTTCTGAGTACAAGATACGAAATAACTTTTAGATATTAGGACATTTTAATCTCTATCTCCAATGGTTATACTGGAGAGAGGAATAGGGGGTAACAGGGGAATAGATATAAATATTGCTATCTAGAAAAGTTTGGTTTTATTTCGATGCATTTCTCTTTTCTTAAACGAAACAATATTTTGATAGAACTAATATCTATGAAGTAATGAGGGTTTAATGTATGAAAATTATAATTTTTGACTAATTCTCTTTTACTCATAAAATTATTGCAACTATATGAAACAATTAATTTGATCAACTTCACATTAATTTTATTTGAGGAAGCGTAAAATCTATTTGAGAAACATTACTTAACTTGTCTATATAACAATGCTCGGCGTTAAATATGAGTACACAACTACTCATTGTATGTAAAAACTTTAATAACGTTTGAAATTGAATTTCTATTGACTATGCTTCAGTCTCAATAAATTCAGCTTAAATACATTGGAAGCAATACCACACTTGCCTAGATAGCAAAGTATAAATTGGTTTAAGTACGAAACTGTATATTTTATACATAAAGCTTAAATATCCTCAAAATTATTTGTGATATCAATCTTAAAATTGATTTCATTAGATTCTGTTGCTTGTCTACATATAATTATTTAAGTTTTTCCCTCGAATAAAACATTAAATACCCCACTACTGAAATTATGAATATATTATGAAATAAACTTGAATAAAATGTTTCACTTTTTTCTCTAAATGCTAATTTTTTTTTTTTTTTTTTTTNTTTTTTTTTTTTTTTTTTTTTTTTTTTTTTTTTTTTTTTTTTTTTTTTTTTTTTTTTTGCTGACGCTGCCTTATGGAGATTCTGTTAACAATTCAAGCGCAATTGTTACCAGGATTCAAACGAATCTTAAATCGTTGATGAATACTTAAATCGCTTACTCCCAACCACTTTACAAATTGATGAATCAATCAATTTTGACACTATGTGAGAGATAGTAAGACGAGGTAATTTCTCTTATAAACAACATTTAACAATGCCCAGCAGAACAATGGTAGGAAAATTAAAGTATAAAAAGCTCATAACCTCTCCGATGGATATTATATGAAATACAAAGAGTAGTAAAATAAAATTTAAAAAACATTAGCTATTGTAACGTCGGGATACATCGAAATAGCTTAACGTAGCTGAACGTTCACTAAGCTATCCCCATATATAGTAAGTAAATATCCCAAGAGGAACATAGGTACAGATTGCCAACCATCCCTAAGTTCTGCAGGCCGAAGTTGATAAGTACTCAAATTGCTTACTCTCAGCCGTGCTAAAAACTGATGCTACAGTCAATTGATAATTTATCACTATATGGAAATACTCCAGCCTCACATATGCTATCATTACAACAGCTATTATTCTTTACGGAGAACTCAATGGCCAGTTAAATCACTGTTTGTGGCCCAAATTTTTTTAAGAAACGTGGAACACAACTTTTATTGATTGTACGTAAGAAGTTCTTGACCGATTCAATTAACGAAACAAATTTCTTTAATTGATACGATGACGCCCTTTTACGTTCTTAGTGGTCCAATATTCCATTTTAGTATCTCATATATTGAACCTCTAAATTCATTAAACCAGGGAGAAAAAAAACAACTTTTTGATAATAAATGGCTCTCCAGAACTAAATTTTGTCAAACTGATTAAAATTTATGCATTATATTTTTTGTATTTTATATTATTTCTCTTTTTTCTACTCTGAAAAAGAAGTATGGTCAAAACTACCGGAATATAGCAAAATTTACAGGGGTTCTATTGGAATACCAAAAGCTCAGACTTTGGTAATGATTTTTGTAAAATTAATATCAAAATATGGTTTTCTAATACGTGATAATATTTGGTAATTTCATCATGATGCTTCAGAGCAGGGCATGAAAATCATATATATATATATATATATCTATATGGCACGGAGNTCTAAGGAATGCCTTGGCAATGTGCGAAATATTTATAATTTCATACTTTTTTTATGATTGATCTTTCTTTAGAAGGCCTAGAGAATTTGGGAAAAATTAAATGTTTCATTTTTGCCAGTATGCCATTTATATATATATATATATATTCCTTTTATTATATAATGTTTCGCAGTAGACTGAGCGTAAAAACACGGTTCCCAGCAGAACACCGAAGTTAAGCATCACAGGCTGTGGTCAGTAAGCGGATGTGTGACCACTTTGATCAATCTGCCTTGGGACCGAGGGTGTGCGGTATCGGTCGTCGTTAAAACTGTTCTACTGTAAAGTACTCGACTTCGCGCGCAGTCGGGTTACCAAAGCAGGGGAGCCATCCATCTGCATAGGATCAAAATTGCGATGGCACGTCTTCGGATCATCCTCAGGGATGTTTCCCAGACCGTCGCCAATGGCCCACTGTGCAGCTCTAGTGTGACTAAAATAAAGTACCTACCGTACCTTGAATATATAATTTATTAATAACATTCATAAGATACTTTATTGACGAGTGCAGCTTAACCCCGACCCGCCTCGACAGGGGGCATCTAGGGAATACTGAAGTCTGGAAGAGAGTATCCGAGTTCTATCAGTACAAGAAAACAAATAGATTGGGTAGATGAACAAAGGAGATCTGCGAATGAAACAATCTTGAGAATGATCGTGGGCTTCACGTGAGTTGTACAGATGTACAGATGTGCTGTTAACAAAGCTCCAAGGTACAACTGAAGAATGTTTCCTATCTTAACATAAATTTACAGATGTTACATGCGGAATAGAGCATGAAACTTGTGTAATAAAGTGAGAGGCCCTTCAACTTTATCAGCAACATGGTCTGAAAATGAAGGTTGTAACATTGGCAGCTAAAATTTTTTTATTTTATTGAAAATTAAATTCCTATTGTTTACTTATTTATTAGTTTCTTATACTTCTACAGTATAATTAAGTACTCTGTATTGAATATTCCTAATCAATCATTTACAACTTGACTTTAAAAGTTTAATTTTAGTTATATGCACTGAATTTTTAAATTCGTATTTTTTTTCCAGAATTTGAACTTCTGATACTTTAAATGTTGCCTTTTTGTGTTTCACGTGAAAAATGTATGATAACCCAAGGCAACCATTTAATGCTACGATAATTACTTCCTCAATCTTATTTGAATAATTTATGTAACGTTAATTATTTTTCAGGTTTCAATAGTTGCAATTTGTGTCTACCTAGCTGCTTCAGTAGTAAACAGTCAATCGACAGAAGAACCAGATGTAACAATACTGTGCCCGTGTGATGCAGATGATGAAGCATGCTTCAACGATTGTATGAAAGATTACGCCTTAACAGACTGTCTATGTGAAGAAAATGATGAAGCTTGCAGGGAAAAATGCCTGGAATATGAAATGGGTAGTGGAAATTTTAGTAGTTCTGAAGAAGGTAGTTCAGATGAAGGTAGTTCAGACGAAAGTAGTTCAGACGAAAGTGGTTCCGAAGAAATTAGTCTCAGCCAAGAAAACGGATCAAATCGCCGTAAAAGACAAACTAGTAATCAGAGAGGTCAACAAGGTCAAGGAGGAGATCAGCAAGGCCGAGGAGGAAGTCAGCAAGGACAGAGAGACGGACAGCAAGGCCAAGGAGGAGGACAGCATGGTCAAAGAGGAGGTCAACGAGGGCAGTCAGGTGGGCAGTAAGGACACGGTCAGCGTGGACAGCAAAGCTAAAGCGGTGGACAAAGGAGCGGATAGTAGGGGCAGCGTAAATGTCAGCAAAGATAAAGTGTATAGCATAAGACCAACATTATTGTTGAAAGAATAAAAATGACATATTTTGCAATTTAAAGAAACACCGAACTTCAATGAAATAGTGTATTTGTTTATTTCAAAACTAATAATTTCAATGACATTTCTGACATTTTCACATTCATTGTAACATTTTCTGAGATTTTCAAACTAAAATAATATGTAACGGGATGCAGGTGAAATCAAATATCCTGACCCAAGTTAAACAAATACAATTATTTATTAATAGAGTCATATTAATCATAACATTTTAATCATCGATATTTTCCAATCTGGCACAATAATAACACGGTTCCTTATACCCTAAATAAACCTAGCCTGTTATTACATAACCTAATAATAACCCTAACTGAAGTATCAGATTATGAAACACATTTATTTTTACCGTATTAAAACGCCTTAAAATAGTTTGATCATAAAAATTACATTTTTAAAATATTTGATACAATTTTTTTCAAAAAAATCTTATTTAAAGAACTACAAAAAAAAAACTTTACGTCATCAAAAATGAAAGTTTTCTGATATAAAACATACCTCAAAAGTTTAATTAAAAGTTTCAGCACTCTGATGCATTTACTGTAGGTATGGTTATATTATGCATTAAAGGATTAGATAAAAAGAAGGAATTTTTTTATTAGAACAATTTCACAATCAGAAATAAAACTGACACGTTTAATGATACAGCTATCCTTTTTAGTAGTCATTTCTTCACGAAGTCACGAAAAAACGATAGTTTAAAATGCTAGATTTCGTGACGAAGCATGAACTCTAACATTTTAAACTAAACTAGTTATATACTAATTGGGTAGCTTAGTACATTCTGCGAATTCTAAAATTTCTTATGTGATTTTAAAACTGTTTGAATTATGTGACGGGATGGTACAGGAATTAGTGGGATCACTTTTCAAACAGGTTTCTTTAATTTGAATCTCCTGTAGTGATGACAGTTAGCTTATTTGCTAATACTCTTTTTATTTAAAGTCTTATTTTCTAATGCTCTTCTTATTTAAGGTCTTATTTTCTAATCAATTCTGTTATTCAATAGATGCTAACTTCATGCTTTTGACAAAATTTGTATTCTGAAGCAAATAAATTACAGTAAAGGATTAAATTTATGTGACAAACCTCAATTTTACACAGTGTTCACTCTCTGCCTAGGAAACGGTTTAGTCAAAATTTGGATAATTTTGAACTACTTTTAGTTTTAATTTTTTTCTATGAAAATATATATATGATTCTTAACTTTAAATAAGACAACAGAAATTTAATTTGAGTATCAAACAAGTCATGATACGAATCATAACATATGTAGAGGGCTTTTAAGAAGGAGCTTAAAAATTTTCTAAATTTTGTCATGTTCTCGTTCTTTTAAAAACGAACAAAAAAAACTCAACACAAAATAAAATCACAAAATTAATCTAAAAAAATTCCCAAGCTCAAGTGGTTTCTATAAAAATCTAAGGGATTATATACTTAAATGTGTCTGTTATTATCTCAAACAATTTTCTTTTTGCAAATTTTCCCATTTATTAAATTGTGAAATTGTGGGATAAAAAGTCTTTTTAGTCACGACAACTTAAAAATATTTCTGTTCTTATCAAAACAAATCATAAAAAAATATTCTCTTGTCATAAAACTAAATTTTTATGAAAGATTCTGTTATTGTAGATTAAAGTTTTAGATTTTGAAATTAAATCCAGATTTATGAATGTCGAAACAACATTGTGGAGACAGATTTTTGGAAACCCTTTTTGACAAAAACATCAAAGTTCATTTCTCCAAAACTTAGCTCTACCATGAACTAATTTTTAAGTGCAGTAAAAATATTCAGAGGGATTACAAAACAGTGTTTTATTTCATAACTGATAAGTAAAATACTCATGTAATAGTCAATTGATGTTAAAAGGGTCAGTGGAGATTTAAGATTTTCCAACTTCGAAGCCACTAGCAACATACTAATAATATGCCGCTTTTAACAGCCGAAGTTACTCAGATGAGCTGGTAGTCTTCAATCTGAAGCTTTGTTGGCTCCCATCCACCACCTGTGAAAGAACCTCAGCCCTTTACAGTGACAGCATATTGCCTTAACTACTATGCCGACATAGTTCAATAATTAAACTTCACTGTAAATAATTACACCACTAGATAATGATCGTTAATTGGTAAAAAGCCTTCAGTCACTGATCATAAAAATTAATGCATGTCTGTAAAACTATCATGACCATAATATCACAGGTCTGTACGTGAAATTTTTCTCGTAAAATATATAGCCTATGACCGTCATGTAACGTTATTCTTGTGAAAGCTATCCTGAGTTTAGACCCTGACACTGTTTGAGACTTAAGCGATTTGTTTCTCGAAACCTGTCAAACCGTGAAATGAGGCAAGATAGTGTAATGTCGTCATCTGCTGACGAGTGGGAGATGGCATAATTGCATCTCATGATTTGTTTACCGAGATTAGCAATGTAAAGGAAGTGCGAAGGAGGCGTTGTTTGACGTCCGCTGTGTTTGAACACTGGACTTATGTGTCCGTTGATTTATGCATTAACCACCTTAGAAAATGGATTATAGTACACCCCAGATTGAGTTATGAAGCTTTTCATATTAACCGTATAAATTAATGGTTAACACTAATTTTGCTGAAATTCGTACCAACTATGAGTTTTTTTTTTATTACAGAAGGGAACTTGTTGTATAAATAAACGGTAAATTCTCCTGATTCTGCTGAAATTATTCATAAATACGGGGGCTGAACGTTTTTCTGAAAGAAGGGAGCTAACCGTATAATTTAATGACTATCTCTCCGAATTTTTCACAAATTTCTTAAAATATAATCGTAATATAATAGTAATATGAAAAATGAAGTAATTCTATTTGAAATCTTTTCCATTGGCTTTAGCAAGATGTATTTATTTGGGGGAAAATTGTTCAGATTTAGTAAGAAATATATTGTTAAGATTCTTCGACATATTAAACTTTAAAACTTTTAAAAACACATTCTTTGGTTTAATAAAATTTCTTAGTAAAAATGTCACTTCATAGTGTAAAACTGAAAAATGATTATCTTTCTTTTAAATTATTCTGTTATGAGGCAATGTTGGAAGACAATGGCTTTTTTCAAATTATATATTCTTTTACTTTTCACGGAAAATATCTTCTACATCATTAACATTCATTAAATTTCTCACACCTCTAACATAAAAAAAATAATAGATTGATATATTATTGCGCATATCTTTCAGCAGGACGAGAAATATATTATCAATAAAAAATATGCTAAATCAATTTCGAAAAGAAAAGAAAAGATTATTTAAGTTGATGTGAACTTAAGAATGTATTCTTATGCAACTAACTGTTAAGATTAAGACTTCGAAAGATGCGGAGCTTTCAAGTAATGTTTTTAATATCCAATTTGCTTTCTATAATTTATGTATGATTCTTATAAGAAATATTTCAAGGATGTTTAAATTAAATTTTATAGCTTTAGTAATTACTGCTTTAATAGTTTAAAAATTACTCGTTAATAGTTTAAAAATTACTCATTTAAAAGCAGATTAATCGGCCATATTTTATTTTCCAATGTTTTATTTTCAGAAAGGTGCTGAAATTCTGCCAAATCAAAAAATGCAACTAAATATGTTGTATTCTTTGGGCAAAAGCCAGCATGCAGAAAAGAAATTTTAATGATCAAAATACGTTTGTTAATAAGAAGATAAAAGGTTGTTAATGAAAATTTTGAGTATTTCTTGCAAGAAAGTAATTTCAAATATGACATATAAATCGTTTCATTTTTGCATTTATTTTACCATTAATGTATAAAATAATATCATTCTGTTAAATGCTCAGTCATATTATAAAAACTAAATGTTTCTGAGTAAGTATGAAATAAAATATTATTATACACTTTGCCGTATCATTATATGGAAAACCAGTAGGTATTTTATTAGTCGTTCTAAACCCTGTGTGAAATATTTACCATTACATACTTTGCTTGCTCAACATTAAGTCATTCTAAGGAATGCCTTGGCAATGTGCGAAATATTTATAATTTCATACTTTTTTTATGATTGATCTTTCTTTAGAAGGCCTAGAGAATTTGGGAAAAATTAAATGTTTCATTTTTGCCAGTATGCCATTAGTCATTCTGTAGATTGCTTGGTTTAGGTGTGAAATATAAATAATTCAATACTTTGCTGGTTTGTTTTTAATCATTCCTTAGAATGCTTAGACAAAGTGTAAAATATTAAACATTTAATACTTAAACAGTTTGTCATTAGTTATTCTGTAGAATTTATTGGCAGGTCATGAAATATAAATCATGAATGAAATATAAATGATGCATGGAATATAAATCATTTGCTGGATAATTTTGGCTTTCTGCATAATACCAGCTTTTATACAAAGTCGATAACATATACAAATATTATTTCCTTCTATACTAACAAAAATCATAAGTTCAGCCGCCGACGCCGATGTGGGTGTTTAATGTTAACGTTATTTTTTATTTTGCTGCGCAAAGGGTAAGTGACTTAGAAACTTCAAATTATTAATGAAAATTGTTTTTACCATGTAAAAAATGTACACGATATACAGTGATGTAGGAAAATTCAACATTCTGCAATTAATTCGAGAATTAACAGCTATTAAACGTGTCTGAAACAAAATCACCTACGTGTCGTTGTACAGACAGCAGAGATGTAACTGCAAAGTTGAAATTTGACATGCTGAACGGGCCTTGTTTGTTTGTGAACTTAAGTTTGTTCGAACGTAGGTGAAATTTAAGAGCTCTTTTAGTGAATTTTTTTCACTTTTTTTTTTACTTTTAATAGTCATATATCCATTGTTATCGAAAGATTTATCTCTCTCGAGACTATCATTTTATTAGTTCTCGCTTGACTTTAAGTCAAAAGTATCAAACAAAAAAGGATAAATAGAATAAAAGAAAGAAGAGAAAGTGATCAGATGTTGTCATATAAGAAAAATACTTTAAAAATATAAATGTTTTAAGAGAGATTAAAAACCGTTCTATATTTGAGTAAGGTCATAGAATATAAGATTGTAGTTATAGATTGATAACAAGTAAAATTACTTCTCATCTATTACTTCTTATTGTGTCACACATTTTATATTCCTAAGTTCAAATTTTTTTTCAGATACAGTTAATTATTTCTCAAATTCAAATAATCGTTCAGTTGTAGTTTTCCTCTCCATATATACGCAACTGCGGGTTGGTTCCATCTATAAGTCTTCCACGAAAGCAAATTTCTTCCAAGAGTTCCCTTATTTTCTGGATTATGTTCAAAATTACAAAGCTACGGAATTGAAAATTGATAGTCGTAAACTCAGAATTGGATCGGCTGTTCAACGCAATCAATAAAATATTTTTAGGGAATTCGAGATGGCTTAAGACGTAGGGGGATTTGGTACTCATTCCCAATGATGTGACCAGGCTTTAATACGTTGATGTGATCTTTTCGTGCACTGTTTCTGTTTTTACAGACCACACTTTTGATGAAAAATTGGCCCCGTGATAAACGGATTCTATATTAGAGTCAACTTGCCGGTTAACAATGGAAAGTTTTCCACTTCCTACAATACAAATGCGGATCAAAAAGCTCAATTAAAAAATCCTCCACGCAAGCGAGTTCACTCGAATATTTGTCCCGTTATATTTCTTGTCTTTTGGGTTGAAATATAACTTATGAGGCCAGGGAATTGAACATTAATAAATGCAAAACGTTTTGTTCAATTTTTTTTAATAGTTTCTCTTTTAAAGTTTAAATTATTCATTCACAGCGACAGAATAAAATTCAAAATGAAAAATCTATAAATATCAATTAGATTAGGGGGTATATATAACATGTTAACATATGTTACCTGAGCTAAATGTCATAAGTTTATTAATGTGATTGAATTATTCCTCTTGAATACAGTGTGATTCAACGTTGAAAAAATGCTAGTTTGTCCCCCTGAGCAATTTTCCAGTTTTTATTCTTCTTTAAACTGCATTAAATAAACAAGGCTTTCTCTCCGGAAAAAAAATGTGCCATGATAAATTTCTTTGATCTTCTTTGATCTCGTGAAAATTATTTAAGTTAACATTCATAAATATGTTGATAGTAAAATAGTCCCTTGGATGAATGTGGCGACAATCATTTCATCAAAAAATGTCGCAAAACTAATTTCCAACGTTAGAAGTGCTTTTGAGCCTATGTTTGATTGCGTTATTAAAAAACACAAAAAACTATTAAATCTGTAGTTTTAAAATAAATCATTTATAAGTTCATATATACTCTTGATTTATACATTTAAAATATATATCATATCATATCATATATATATATATATCAATTATTCAAGAACTATTCGACCGATTTTGNTATATATATATATATATCAATGAAGATAAAACAAAGAAAAATTATAGACATATGAAAAAAGGGGAGAAATAATAAGTATAAAAATAACAAACAACAGTTTAAGAAAATTTTATTTAAAAAAAAAAACGGAAAAAAAAAAGATTTTGCGAATATAATCGTGTGGGCTGATGAAAAGATTTTTTTTCCGGTTTTTTTTTAAATAAAATTTAATCTTCTTTTCTCTTTTTTTTAACCGTTGTTTGTTATTTTTCCACTTATAATTCCCCCTCCCCCCCACTTTTTCTTATGTCTATAATTTTTCTTCGTTTTATATTCATTTTGAACTTATATATATATATATATTTTGAAAAAATCACGAAATTCTCTTTCTCTCTATCTTTTAAATAGGCGTTCTTCTTTATTTCTACCAAATTTTAAGTATTTTATATCCTAATGCCAGAAATTTTCTTTTTAAATTATTTAATCAATTAAATTCTCTTTTTAATTATCTACAAAATTATTTAATTAGTTTGAAAAAAAATGGATGTGTAAATATAATTTATTTGTTTTTACAGGTCAAAACTCTATTGATTTTGATTCTCTGGGCTTTTTGTTATATTAATGTGTTTTGCCGTCCAACTGAAAACTGTAACTGTTCAAATAAAATATCAAATATTAATTCTAATGAGGATGTATGCCAATGTGGAGGTTTATCTAGTAACAGTAATCAAACGGATGATAGCAGTGAAAGTGGTCGATATGAACTTGATGGAAGTATAAATAAACTGGATGATGAAAAGGATAACAATGAAGACATAAAGGAGGGCGATAAGGTAGATGATCTTAAAGATAATGAAACAGGAGATTCAAAAAATGATGACGAGAAGATCAACTCTAATGACTCAGGCGAAAGAATTAAAAAGGATATAAGTGATGATAACGAAAGAAGCCAAGAGGATAAAAGTGACGATAATGAAAGTAGTCAAGAGGATAAAAGTGAAGATAATGAAAGTAGTCAAGAGGATAAAAGTGATGATAACGAAAGTAGTCAAGAGCTTAAAAGTGATGAAGACGAAAATAATGAAGAGGATAAAAGTGATGATAATGAAAGTAGTCAAGAGGATAAAAGTGACGATAATGAAAGTAGTCAAGAGGATAAAAGTGATGATAACGAAAGTAGTCAAGAGGAAAAAAGTGATGATGACGAAAGTAGTCAAGAGGAAAAAAGTGATGATAACGAAAATAATGAAGAGGATAAAAGTGATGATAATGAAAGTAGTCAAGAGGAAAAAAGTGATGATAACGAAAGTAGTCAAGAGGAAAAAAGTTATACTAACGACAGCAGCCAAGAGCATAAAAATAATGGTGACAAAAGTAGTCAAGAGAATAAAAAGGAAATGAAAGTGAGGAGAGAAAAGTTTTACTTATATATCCACCAAAAGAAAATAATTGCTTAGTTATAATCGATATACGTAATCTTGTTATTTATTCGTTTTAATACTATAAAAAAAATTTATTTTATTTAGAGTTATACTAAAAGTAATACATCAATTTATTATTCAGCATTGATCTATCATTTTATATCAGAAAGAGTAGATTGAGAGAGACGAAGTATATGATTTTAATAAACAAAAGCGCTATTTTGAAAAAATAGATTTTTTTTCATTACTCTTACATAACGTAGGGGAGAGTCGGGTAGCCCCGCCCACCCGCCACTATTGCTTTCCCATCTCATTAAATAATGCAAAAAGAATGAACCAAAAAAAGAATAGTTTAACTTAACAAAATAGAAATTTAAAAAAACATGTTTTTCAGCTCTTTTCAAAATGTGTTGGGTAGCCCCGTCCAGTTACAAAAATTTTGTTTTTTGACTATTTTTTCAGGTGTAAATGAAAGTGACCAATGTATTGACAATAGATAAACCTCATTTATCATTTTTATCACAAAATTATTTTATTTATTGCATATTTATATACTCTTACTTTTTGTAAATTTGTAATTACTCGAACAATTTTTCACATATAAACTTCTTTCTTCGTGCAAATTAAACTTAAGACTACATACTTTAATGCTGTATGTATAGAAAAAAAAAATTTTAGTATTAAAATGAAGTTTAATCGAAGCATTCAACAAATTTTTCTTAATCTCATGACTACTGTATTCAACATATTTTAAAACTATTGTTTACCATGTTAGCAGCTGCATAAATACTTGAAACTTTGAAAATAATCTTTTTTCAATATAACAATTAATGTCCGATGGCCCATTGACTTGAAAAAATATTCTATACATATGAAATTGACTGTGGGTGGGGATACCCGCTGGGCGGGGCTACCCGACTCTCCCCTAACTTAAATTATTGAAATAAACATATTATTTTCTAATATTGATGTTTCCTAAACCTTTTAAATGCTTAAATAATAAATATTCTTAATTTAAGTTTGCATCAAGATATTCAAAATGTTATCTGCGAATAACAAGAATCAATAAGGAGTATGTGAAAAAATATTATACTAATTAAATAACGTTTTATGTGCAAAAAGTATTATTTAATTTCAAACTACTAAACTTTCGCAAATACATTTTCTTGAATAAAATTTTAAATTACTCAAAGCGATAATTCAAATTCTGAGAAATGTACCATTTTGTAATTAATATTATTAATATTATTTCTGCATGTATTTAATATACAAATAGCTTTAATATTATTACTCTATGTAATTAATATAAAGATAGCAATAATATTGTTTCTGTATGTAATTAATATAAAGATAGCATTAATATTATTACTGTATGTTATTAATATAAAGATAAAATACGGACTACTACGCAGAATATTTTTAAAATCTACTAAAGTTATTGTCGATTCTAAAAAAATTTTCTTATAATTGTATAACACACGATTTCTACAATATATTCGAAATCTGAATAATAAGTTTATTTATGATTTAGATGATTAAAATAACATATTTAAACAGAAACTATATTTTAGAATCGCATCCTATATTTCCAAAACATTAGATGGATCTACTTATTTTCTTATTATTTCCTCTCCTATTAATGTTTTATGAAATAAACTATTTTAAATATTGAGCAATATTATTTTAATTTGTCCCTTGCAGTATGCACAACAAATATATACATGACAAATTTAGAGAAGCAAATGTGATTCAGATAATTAAATTTCGGCATATGGCTTGGTCAAACAATGGCCATGACTAAAATAGTCAATGAGTTTTAAAGTTATCCGCTTTTTAAAATCAAGTCTTTAAGAACAAAATCATTACAATATCAAAACATGGTAAAATCATCTTTCTGCTAAAAACATTGTCACCGTTTTATAAAATTAAAGTCAATCTTGTAAGGAGCATATGTTTGAAAAAACAGGAAAAAAGAATTTTTCTTATTTTAATCATTTTCTTTTTTTTTTCTTGTCAACAGAAAAATAAGTAGCAGACAGATAATAAATTCCTGTTTGGCACCATGAACAAAATAAACCCATCTACAAGTACGGAGTATACGACTTTTTACAATGCAAAAGATTTCGGATCAAATTATGATATAAAGTACCGGTACTATGGGTGCATCATCGGTAAAATTCCTTTTGCCGTGAAATTTTTATCATAAAATATTATGCCGTAATTTTTACAGTAAATATTTATTTAATCACAATGATTTAGTGACTACTACTGTAAATATTACGATATTCCAGGTATTTTGTTCCTTAACATGCTCCTGTAAAATGAACTTTTTGTACTGGTACTTTTTGCCATAATTTAATCTGAAATAGAATTTTTTACAGTATGCTAGTAGAAATAAAAAAGAGTTATAAAACCACCCTACGCTAGATGCAATTTATCACTTTTAAAAATTAAAGAATATGTAAAAGTAACTTATGTCGAAAAATTAATTCCACTGAGTTTAATACCGAGTTGGGCAAAAATGTAATAGATTGCATTTCTCGATTATAGTAATTAATTACTTGCAATCATGATTACAATACATCATATTGTGATTACAGATGTAATATTGATTACAGCAATCAATTACAGAAATCAATTACTTGAAATCATGATTACAGTTTTGATTACAACTGTAATCGAGATTATAACTTTAGTTACAACTATAATATTGATTACAACTTTATTACAACTGTAATCATGATTAGAACTTTGATTGCAACAATAATCGTGACTACAATTTTATTACAAACTTAATCATGATTACAATAGTCGATTCCAATATTCAATTACTTTTAATCGTGATTAAAGCTCATCATCATTTTCAATACAATTGTCATCTGGATTACACTAATTGATAATAGTAATTAATTAGTTGTAATCTTAATTAAAATTCACCATAATTTTGGATGCAAAAATAATCGTGATTTCAAGTAATCATGATTACTTGTAATCACATCACGAAACGATTAGGGCTAATTATGACTACGAGTTATCAATTACAAGTTTTTTCTGTAGTTTGAACTGGAATTTTTTAGATGTAAGGAAAGTTGAAGGATCAGATTTTTAAAAAAAATCGAAACGAAGAATTTAAATGAAAACTGCTTGTGAACTAAGAAAGTTATTGAATGTTCTATCATTATTCAATACTCATTCATCTATCTTCACAGTTAAGAAAGAATGAAGCAGTTGCAATTTTATAGAGTTGAAAAATAATTCAAATGTAAATAAATTAACGATCAAAAGACTTAGGTATTTAATAAGATAAACCATTGGTTAATTTTTCATCAAAATAAATAAAAAGTGCAATCGTTTTACCGACGAACAAAATTTGAACTAGTTTCTACTGACGATTCAAAATTCGGTTAATTTAAAAACATATTTCAACTTTCATTTTAAATTAAATGTGGAAATAACAACATGCCTATACGAAAAAATGTAATCTCAATAATAAATTCGAAATGTATTGAATTTATCCTCGATATTCTACGGAAAGCTCTTCAAAAAAAATTTAATGATGTTGAATTTTAGTTTCAAATACTGTTAATCAAACAATTATACGACAATACTTTAAAACCCTTTTTTGAATGTTTAATTAAAATTTCACATGCAAATTAAAATAGATGAAATAAAGTATGAATGTAGCAATAGATTCAGATTTTAGTGTATTTGTAAAGTTAAACATTTCTTCTATATTTAGAAATGACAGTTTATAAAATCAGTCTACTTATTAAATCATATATCCTCAGAGCGAATATTGAAAGTGGTTGCAATATTTAAGAAGCGGGTACAGTATCTACAGATATGATAACAATAACTCGATCAAAAGGAATTACCTTCCAGAATCCTGAGGGGAAAAGGAAGAGAGGCAGGCTACGTTTTAGATAGTTAGATGATGTAGAAAAAAAGCTGACCAGTTATGGGGGAAATCGATGGAGATTAGTGAGTAGATAGATAGAGAAGGAATAAGCTGTTTCTGACAGCCAATGAGAGTAATCGGCTATAGTGCTTATAGAAGACGAAAAATAACTATTAAATAATTTTAAAAAAATCGAAGCAAAACACATAGTATTTATGTTAAATCTCGTTGTTTTTGAATTCTTTGCTTTGTATTAAATTTAATGTAAAAATACACAGACATTAAACTTAAAAGGTTTATTAACTCACATCGAAAGTAAAATTTCCGCAGAATTTAATTGATAGTTTTCTGCATGGAAAAGTTATTCCTAAAACATTTTTTTAAAGTTAGTAATACAAAAACAACTTTTAAGGTTTATTTTACTCTCTATAAGACGTAACATGCGTAACTTACGTTTTTGACTTGCATTATGTTTCGTAAAGGCCTCCCTTACAGAATCCCAGTAAAAATTAAATCTAAGAAGTCTATACGCATTAGGAGCTGCAGACTAATAAAGTGAGGAAGACGAAATATTATTGAGAATAGCAGGATTAAAAACGCCAACTTTCATTTGATTGCAAAAAGAAATTGAGAGCCGATGAAAAACAATAATTCGAAACACTTCCAAGTTTCATTAAACGATCAAACTGATTTAAGTGTTCCCATACTCCCTTCCTCTCTAAGAGGGTTTTGATATCGTTTTTAATTTTTTCTCGAATAAATATTAATAATTTGGACAAAGATTCTAGATATATATATTTAGGATGGCTAATACAGAGCATCCCGTATACGAATGAATTATCCGCCTTTTAAAATTCTGTATCAATTAAAAAAAAGATGTTGCGGTTAAAAATAATATGCTATGCATTATATTAATGCAGAATTTGCCTCTACATTACAATAGAGGACAACAGCTTTAAGGAATGTGTTTGTCATTTAAGGAATATGTTTACAGTTTAAGAAATACGTTGAATAATACAACTCAGTAATTATGTTTTTTTTTAGAAAACATAAAGCAATGACGTACCTGAATAAGATTAAATAGCTACTCGCTAAGCGGTAGAACAATGTTGTACAGATTTCTTCTCTTGCATTTCATGTACAACACAAAATAATAAATATTTCTTTCATAAGTAATGAAAAAAACCTTGTACGGATTCTCCAGAGATCAAATTTATTACAGAATGGTAATCTTCTAATGTACATCGAGGACTTGTAGCCATACTTTAAACCAAAGAAACAGATAATTTGACAGGTTGTTGAGTCAACGAAGGTTTTAAATACAAAGACATCAGGATCATATTCGCTGGTTTTCATGAAATCAAAACTTCTTTTGTTTTCAAGACTTCGGTAAAAAATATTCACAAAATGGTTTCTCATCTGGTAAGATATAATTTTGTACTTATGAATTTTTAGTTTAATTCAAGCTGGATTTAAAAACCACTTCTTCTCAAGGTGAACTAGAAATGTTTTTTAATTAAAATTTTCACTATGAACACGAGTCCAGTTATATGCACTGAAAAAGATTAAGGATCAAATTTCGGTTAAAACTATCGGCACCTTTTTACCGCAGAATCCATTTTTTGCGGAGCATGCAACAGAACAAAAATTCTTATATATCGTAATTTTTACTGTAATAATTATCGCAAAATTACAGAATCACTCTTATTAAACAAATATTACTGTTCAAATTGTGGTTTAATATTTTACAGTAAAAGCAGATTTTTTGATAAAATGGATTTTACGAATGATGGACTCTAAGTGCCGGTCCTTTTTAGTGCTCATTCTTTATGCTATTTATTGTTTGCTTGCGGTAAATCTTGGCTATTACTTGTTAACCGCAATCAGAAGTATCAATTTCGATGCCTAAAGATACTGAATATACTTTATTTTGATGAGTTAATTTTCTTTTTTAATCTTATAATACAAAATACTTGGGAAAAAACAAATATTAACAATAAAAAACTAAATTATTTTATTTCATTTTCAAATGTTTCATGCTATGCTTCCTTTCAGTTTTGATCATGCACTGTCAAAGAAATTGCGGATCAAATTACGGTAAAAAAGTACAAGCACTCAAGGTGCAGGCACTTTTTTATCGTAAAATCCTTCTTTACAGGAACATGTTACGAAACAAAAAATCTAATAAATTGTAATTTTTACAGTAATTAAACAAATATTGCTGTACAAATTATGGTATAATATTTTACGGTAAAAATGTATTTTATACTAAAATGGATTTTACGAATTGTGGTCTCAAAATGCCGGTACTTTATACTGTAATCTGATCCAGAATTCTTTACAGTTCACTAAAGTGCACATTCTTTAGGAGAAGTGGTTCTTATGAGGTAAATCTTGTCTATTACATGTTAACTGCAATCAAAAGTATCAATTTCAATGCTTAAAAATACTGGATATATTTTATTTTGAAAAGTTAATTTTCTTTCTTAATCTTATAATCCAAAATACTTGGGAAAAGCAGCCATTAACAATAAAAAGAAACTGAAGAACAATTTTATTTCATTTTCAAATGTTTCATTTTATGCTTCTCTTCAGTTTTGGTCATGCATTTCAGATCAAATTACGATAAAAATTACAAGCTCTCATGGTCCGGGTACTTTTTATCGTAAGACAGGAACACGTTACGAAACGAAAGATCTAATGTATTATAATTTTTAAAGTAATAATTACGGTAATATCACTGAATCACTCTAATTAAATACATATTAGTGTAAAAACTACAGTATAATATCTTTATGCAGAAATTAATTTTACAGATGATGCAACTAAAGTGCCAAAACTTTGAACCGTAATTTAAACTTTAAGTTTACAGTCTGATTGCCTAATATTGTATAATATAGATTTGTTTATTATTTATGTTTTTTCATATTTTGTATGATTTTTCTACTCCTATAGTAATAATTATTATTGACGAAATTTCGTAATTATTTTTTCTAGATTGTCCACCCTTAACAAACTTAAAATGTTTTTTCTTAATTCAAATTTTAAATGCATGATAAATAAGCTAACAATAAATTTTAAAATAATATTCATTCTTTGCAAAATATACATCAAAAGAACATCAAATATAATTATTGTGCAATAATTAATTAGAAATAATTTCTCTAGTAAAACCATTGCAATTTTAAATCCAACTTCAATTTAAGAATAAAAATATTTTTTAATACTTTATGTGAGTTAAAATCTTATAAGATGCTTTCTAATATCAAAATGAACAGGGAGAAGAAATTCCGATAAAATTACCATACTATATAGTAAAAAAAATTATGGTAAAAAACAGCATAAATCTGGTAGTAAAACCAAAATATATTGTATTTTACCATTCATTTTGGCAATTTTTACACTCATATGCTAACGGTTTATCGAAAATCATGGTTTTCAGAATTTTAGTTCTAATTGTAATTCATTCGAATAATTGGTTTTTATGCCATGCTCTAAGCTATCATGATAAAATTACCAAATTTTACCACGTTTACCAAATTTCAATACATATTATAAAACGATATTTATATGTTATTTTTACCGAATTCATTAAAGTGTTTCGGAAAAATTGCCAAGTTTTTTGATGTTCCCATAGAGTCAGAAACACGGTAAATTTTACCATATTTCGAAAGTTTTGGAATACTTTTTTTCTCAGTGAAGAAACACTAATCAGTTATAGCTATATTCTATAATTTTCAAACTTAAAATTATTCTTGTAAATTGGAGAGCAAGTTGCTATTTTCGATTTAAGAGTTTATACTATAATGAAATTGATTCATTTCAATTAAGTAAACAGAATGTAAATTAAATTGATATCGACGGGTGAAAGGCTAACCTAAGTCAACTAACAACTCCTGAAACTTTCGTTTCATTTGCTTATGGCTAGTATAAAATGTAAGGAACTCAGTGTAAGGAATTCCAACCTGAGCTACTTCGTTGAAAAACGAGTGCTCTATTTCCTAAATCACTGCGGTTCACGAGTTCTATTATGAAGAAATTGTAATCGAGAGAATTTCACTACAACATTATATCAATTTGACAATAATGTCAAAACGCAAATTTATTTATACGATATTCAAAACCATAAAGTAATTGCTAAAAAGTAAGAGCAAGTATGGAAAAGAATTGCAAAATGATTCGATAAAACGGAAAAGTTATATTTCAGTTCACAAAAATGCATGGCAGAAACAAAGAATTTCAACTGATAGCTTTAATCCCTTTGTAATTGGGATGGAAAACGGCTAAAAACCATTTTTCAACAAAGGGGATTTTAACCATTAAATATACTGAGAAATTTCGAAAAATTAAAAGTTATATTTTACAGTGTAGGATTTTTAAAGAAAAGTTAATTTAAGGGGAAATTACAATGCAAAGAATATACAAGACAAATATATGGTGGAACATTCTATTTTCTGACAAAAAGACATCCAAAGCATAAAACTGAAACTTAAGAAATCAAAACAGCATACTATCGCATTACATTGACTGCTTGTCTGGAAGATCACTGATTTTATTGTGGTTGGAGTCAAATTTTACTGGTCTTGGACCAACAGACCATCGTTAATTTCAAGCCCATATTAAAAGAACTGATATATAAAGTTATTCATCCTGTAACAATAAAGAAACACTAAAAGTTATTGATAATATAACAATAATTCTAAAATTATTTTATTAGTCTTTCTTTTAACACTTTAATAAGTAAACTACTCACAATAGCAGTTTAATAGCATCATTATTAAACGCCATCAATAGGTTTTTACCAGATAAGCTACTTATTTTATAAAAATAGAAAATATTTATGCAGATGGAAGTAAGAAGTATGATCGAAACTACCAGAATATGGTAAAATTTACCATGTTTCTGACTCCATGGGAAAACTAAAATGGCTCGGTAATTTTCAACGAAGCCCTTTGTTTTTTTTTAAAATTAACAATAAAATCTATGGTTTCTTAATGTGTTTTAAAATTTCGTAAATGTGGTAAAATTTGATAATTTTATCATGATACCTTAGCATGGTATCATGATAATCAATGTATCATGGTATCATGATATAGCGAAAAATCATTTATTCGATTAAGTTTAATTTAAAGTTTCGAATTTTTAGCAAATATTTAAAGTACGTAAATAAAACTATAATCTTGAAAACCAGAATTTCCGGTAAAATTGTTATTATATGAACGGAAAAATTACCAAATGAATGGTTTAAATACCGTATATTTTTGTTTTACTTTGAAAATCACGCTGTTTTTTCCATCAGAAATGTCTTTACCATTCAGTGCGGTAATTTCAACAAATATTTTTTTTCTCCGTGCTGTAATAAGAAAAAAATAAAAACTTTTGATAGTTTAAATGATGCAACGATTAAAACGCTTATTGGTGTATAAGTAACATAATTATTAACGCAACTATTTATATATTATGAAGAGTTTATTTCAAACACATCTACTAATATTTATTAATGTGGGAGTATTATGAGGAGTCTAATTAATAACATGACATTATTTATTTTAAACTTTTGAAAATTTAAATGATACAACGATTAAAACGTTTATTGGTGTATAAGTAGCATAATTATTAACGCAACTATTTATATAATTTGAAGAGTTTATTTCAAATATACCTACTAATTTATTTTAATGTAGGAGTATTACAATGAGTTTAATTAATAACATGACATTATTTTTATTAATTGGCATATTTGAGATTCAGATTCTTTGATATTATGAATTTCAGATTCTTTTTCTCAAAATGGGATATTTTATGGAAGTGAATAGTAAATATATTTATTTAACTGCTATATAACCTTTATTTCACTGAATAATGACTAATTTCATGTTTGCCAGTAACGCACTAACAGACAAACACTAGGATTTTATTCGACAATGCATTGAATTACCATACAATATGAAGTATTGTCAGGAAGGCACGACAGATTTAAACCTCATTATATCCTCTAAATCTGACAGAAAACGCAAATATTTGAATTCTTGACATAAAGAAATTCTACACGGGGCTGATTAAACAAAGACATTTTTTTTCGGTGACCATGAAAATTTACGGACTGCTTAGAAATGTTTACACTTCCTACAATGCGTTACTATTACGATTGCTCTTAAATAAAATAATAAAATTATATCTTAAGAGCTTTTCTTGATATCCAGATATTTATTTCGATATTTAAATATAAGTCTTTAAATTCAAAAAACGTTTTGACATGCAAATATATTTAAGCTTTATTTTATTAATTATAAACTCTTAGACTAGAACAAAATAAATTTTTAAACTACGCTTCCTCACAATGCTGTTTTCTGCCTCACTGTAAAAAAAAATATATGTCTGGATCAAATTACAGTATAAAGTACTGGCACTTTGGGAGCATCATACATAAAGTCCCTTTTACCGCAAAATATCATATCGTAATATTTACAGTAATATTCATTTAATTTAAGTGATTCAATAATTTTAGCATAGCTATTGCTGTAAAAATTAAGGTATATCAGATTTCTTGGTCCGTTACATATTTCGGAAATACTGGGTTTTATGGTAAAAAAGTACCGGAAGCCTTTTACCGTATTTTGATACCGACTAATTTACAGTACTGAAGAACTAGCAAAAAGAAAAACAAAAAATATCGATACATTTAACAAAAAATACAAATTTCCTTCATAGAACATATGGAACTCATCATAAAGATAATTGTTCATTAACGTATTAGAATTTTGAATCAAATATATTGTGCACTGTAAAAAATTCCAGACCAAATTCCGATAAAAGTAACGACACTTAGGGTGCAAGTACTTTTAACAGTAAAATCTATTTTTACCGTAACTTTTTGTGGAGCAAAAACTCTGATGTACCATAATTACCGCAATCTGTAATAGAGTAAATCACTGTTATTAAATAAATTTACAATTTTTACAGTAATATTAACTGCAAAAATTACGGTGTAAAATTTTAAGGTAAAATTGGATTTTTTAAAAGTTCTTATATTTAATTTCTAGATTATTTCTACTTCATAAAGGACCATATGCAGTTGGAAATTCTGGTATATATTGAGCCATGATATAGTTTAAGTTCGATTAAATTAATCCCCTTCCTCCAATGTTAAACAATGTCATTGCGCATCTGAAACGTAATTACACGATGTTATGGATCAATATAAGCAGAAACATGATACATTTCAATACCTTATAAAGTGAATTTGCGTAATTTTACAGCATAATTTAGGAAGCATAACCTATTATGGCTCAAATTACCGATATTTTATTTCATATTTCATAACCATCAATGAGTAGCCGACCAAAATTGGAGTTTAGGGCTACCAATGATCAATTCCGCAGCTTTCTAATTTTGAACCCAGAAGACAAGGGAACTCTTGGATCAGTACCCCCAGAGGTGTTGGTTTGTTACGGGGACTTGGAGGACTTTGTGCCCCGGCAGATTTAACATGCACCAGTCACCACTTAATTCCCGGGGATTCTTGCGCCGGCTGGATTCCAACTCCTGCTCTCTGGAACATGAGTCCAATACCCTACTAACCGGGCTACCCCGACAGCAAAATTACCGATATTACAGTTCAAAAACTTCCTGACTTTCTGAGTATGTATCGAATGAATAACAAAAACAACTTCACTATTATCACTATACGCGCAGAAGTAAATATTTTTCACACACTAAACTTGATTACAATTCACACTGTATTATTTAGAGTAGAAAAATTGGAATAGAGTAAAATGGATCTGCTTGATTTAACAACCAAAAGAAATTTTTTTTTATTTGTTTAATAAATAAAATTTAACCACAAGATTTAAAAGGTAATTTTCTGTCATGTTGGTATGTTTAAATTATTTCTGTTAATTATTATTTCTGTTAATTAGTTATGGGCACAATTTTACTTTTTTTTTCTCTTTTTTTGTTTTTTTTTATTTTGTTTTTTTTTTTTTTTTTTTTTTTTTTTTCCTTTATTATTTATTTTTTTTGATGCCGTGAATGAAATTGTGCTCATAACTAATTAACAGAAATAATAATTAACAGAAATAATTTAAACATACCAACATAACATTTCTCTTTAAAAAAATCAGATTTTCTAAAATAATTATACTTGTCTATTACTAAAACTTTTTTTTTTAAAAAAAGTTAAATATCCTTAGCACTCTTAGAAATGTTCTGAAAAAATTTTTAAGATTTTTTTTTTAACAGAATAACTTTAAATAAATTTCAAAAATTTATGGCAAAGAAAGAGCTAAGACTAAAAGATTATTCTTTCAATAAATTCAGATGACAAGTTATAAAACTTCCAGTGTGCTTGATTTTATATAAAAAGAATTTCAACAGATAGCGTTGATAGTAAATAAGTAAATCAAAAATAAATCAATAAAAATCGCATCCCAATTTTTTATAAATCTTTTCTTTTATGGAGTGAAAATTATCATATTACAATAATTTCGAAATATTTACTTTCTCAGATTTATACTTTACTATCAGCAGTGCCATCTATTCATAATTTTTTGAATTAAAAACCAGAGAAAACCTGTCACCAGAGAAAACCTGTCACGTGAATTTACTGCAAAATTACATATTGATTTATTAATTTAATTTCTGCAGTTTTTCAATGAAACTTTTTGGAAACCCGTCCGTCTAATTAATTACACAGTTAGAAATTTCTCAGAAAAAAGTAACTTTAAATAACTATTTATTTAATTCTTATTTTACCATATTAAAAAAAGCTGTTTGATAACCTTTAATAAGATGGAATTATAAGATGGCATTTGATAACCTTTAATTAGATGATAACTGTAAGAAAAACCGCTTACTAACTGTTTTCGCCTAATACGGTTAAACAACTGGAATTTTACCGTATCAACTTGGCCTGATTAATGAAACCACTTAGTTCCTTGCAGGCAGTTACAGAAGTTTAATCTGAGCTGAAAGGGCAAATCTGTGAATCTCATGTTAGACGGAACGAGGGTTCGAGTCCTAGTGTTGGTGCCACAATATTTATTTCAAGAGACGCGGTGGCTCAGAGGATAGAGCGTTCACCTCTCAATAAGGTGGACCAGGTTAGAATCATAGCGATGGCTAATCGATACGAATTTTGCTCCTGCTAGCACAGACCACAGTGCTGATGCAAAATATCCTCAGTAGTAGACAGATTATGGATTAGAGTCCCCTTGCGGTCAGGATAACCATAGTAGGTTTTCGTAGTTTTCCTCTCCATGTAATGCGGATTAGTTCTATCAAAAAGCCCTCCACTAAGGCAAAATTTCTCCTGGACTTGATCCTTGAGTCCCCTTCTCTTCTGGATAGGGTGCAAAATTATATGGATACGAGAGTCGAAAATTGGTATTCATAAACTCAAAATTGGGTCGGCTGTTAAACGGCGATTATAAAATATTTCTTTCAGTTCCAGGGCCCTGCCCTGCCCTCCCCTATTTGTGACCCCGGACTGTTAGGTTAAGACACTCTCACCCACGCATGAATGGTAGCGCCATAAAGCTTCTTTATATCCTAACCTCAAGAAAAACCTAGCTCCTATGTCCAATTAAATTTATTCTTATGGTTTTGATTGTTGTTGTTGTAAATGGTTAAAAATTCGTATAGCTTTGTATGTATGGTTTTTTAACCATTCTAGTTATAAACGGCCTTAAAACCATAAAAGTAAAAAATGTTCTTTTCCGTATACGTTAAGGTTGATTGGATGAGCAAACTATATGCCCCTGGTTATTTTACCATAATTTTAGAATGAAATTCCTAACAGTGTTTATTTTTCTTCTCAACTTCGATTACTTTTTTTTAGTTACTTCTATTGATGGTACTTGCATCATTAGCAACTACTTCAATAACTCTGATGACAGACAGTAACGGTGAACCTGACTTTTATTTATGCCGCAACATTGGAAGTGATGGTGCTTACAAAATCAACAATGCTTTGGAAAATCCGAACTTCGCTGAAGATACCATAGCTCTGAATGATTTGAAGAGAGAATTCAATAGCGACTCTGCTTTAATGAAATTCTTGAACTATATATGCGGACGTAAAGTTGCTGACAACCGACCAAGATGGGCAAGTGTAATAAGATGGAAGAGGGATGTTAAAAATGCAAATGAAACACAAAGTTCCTAATGGATAAAATGAACAACCACGTAATAATTAAAAATATTGTGGATCTTTAAGTAAATAAAAAGTTAACTACATAAAGTTTCTAAGTGAATACATGAAAATAAAAATCTCTATCAAATACATCGTTGGAAATTTCTCAGTAAAAATTGCTAGCTAGCAATTTATTTAAATGTTATTTTACCATATTAAGTCAAAACATTCGAATAATAATTTAAAAAAGATGAAATTCGAACTCTCAAGTGTGAGAAAAACTTTATTGATTTTTTTTTATACCTAATACGGTTTAACAACCAAAATTCTATCCGCATCAACTAGGCCCTCTTTTGTCATTTAATTTGTAATCTTTTGTCTTAAGTCATTTTGTTCCGTGCAGCTGGGAACATACTGTAATCGAGAGTACTAATCAGTCAACCTTCTTGCCGGTTAAATAGGAGTTCGAATGGCAGCGTTGATGCCACAATATTTCATCCGTTCCTTTAATACATGAAGAGTTTCCACTATCCTGCACTCTACTATCGGTGACCCTAAACTGTTAGAATACGAAACTATCCTTCACGCATAAATGGCGCAGCACCCAGAGAGTTCCAATATTTCCCTAAAGTTTTATGGTTTAGAAACTGTGCTAAAGGTAAATGGTTACAAAATCGTATAATCACTGTTTCTTAACCATAAAAGTTGTAAGCGGTTCCTACACCGTAAAGTTGGGAACATAAACTTTACGGTTAATCGGTTAGACAGACTACTGCTGATTATTTTAGCGTAATTTAAGAATGAAAATTCTAACAGCGTTATTAATTTAAATTACGTAAATGGATGTTCTGTATGTAAGATCTTCCAAGAATCACCTACATTCACTCACAAGAATTAGAATGAATTTTATAAAAACCCCGTGTACATTTTTCTTTTAAATTTTTTTTGAAATATTTTTTTTAATTTTCGATATTTACGGTATTATAAAATTTTCAAATTTTCAAATTTTCCCCGATTATGTCCAGAACTATGGGACAAACTTTAATAAAGTTTTGAGAATATAAACATTTTTAAAACAAATATAATGAACCATTTTACCATTTCAGATGGGACACTGGTATCCTATTGATACATTTTTTCTGATGCTCTAATTACAAGCAAATATATATTTTGGTATTATTTAATTATAAAAAACAGTATAATAGTCCCTAAAATATCTGTTACAGTTTGGAATCATATTCGTATTAAAATATAAATTCCAAACAAATTCCTTAATATTCAAAAATATATCAATAATTGATCTTGTAAATTAAAGAAATTTCAATGATAAATAACTGTTTCTCTTAGATCTTAGATCTGAAAATAAGTGCAAATTTGAAAAATTATTGTTTAGAAGTGAGCCGTGTTTGAAAGATTTTACGTCCAACGACGAAAAAGACACCGGTATTTCGTGCTGCGTTTCAAAACCATAAAAATTTAATTATTTTATTTAATACAAAATAATGAAAAAAATATAAAAAATATGTTTAATACATATTCTGCGTCAAAGGGTAGATTAAGAAAATATATGACGGCAAATATAATGACCACTCGATGCAAAATTATTCTAAAAATTTTATTTTATTACATGATATGGGAATGTTAAGGGTTTTGATTGTTAAAATTTTATTTGTATGAAGAAAGAAGGTGTGTAATTATGCCAATATAATTTCTTTTAACCTGAAAGGAAAAAATAACTAGTTTTAATATAGTTTTTAATGTTCTCTTTTTTTAACATCATCATTATGCGAATCTTTCTTAAAGCATTCTAAATGTTTTTAAGCACGCTAAAAACATTTACAGTTTCTACTAAATATAGTTTATTAACACATTTTATTTTTAATAACTAAAAGCTTTAGAAACAATTTTATAAGGTATATTTTCAAATTTTATTTATCAAGTAATTGAAATAGAAATGCAGGCATGGTTCTAGTCTAAAAACACAATGTTAACATTTACACTCTTGCTTTCTTTCAAAGTTCTAACTAGTTTTAATAGCCAGAGCCACCACCATAGCCACCTTGACTACCATATCATTTTCCTTGTCTACCATATCCCATTCCTTGTCTGCCATATCCCATTCCTTGTCTTCCATATCCACCTCCTTGTCCTCCATATCCACTTCCTTGTTTACCATATCCCATTCCTTTTCCTCCATACCCCATTCCTTGTCCGCCATATCCTCCTTGTCTACTGTTTGCACGCCTGGATCGTCCACCAAAAATATCATCTTGTTCTTCTTCGGGACCACCACGATTTCCAAATGGTGGTGGTCCAAAAAGATCTGGGGGTGGTCCTCTGGGTGATCCAGGTTTTGAATCATCAAATTCTTGGGCTTTCGATGCAAGAACAAAGCCGAGAACCCCAAACAGGAGAAATGTATGCTGTAAAAAATAAATGAATATAATTTTCAAATAAAAATAAACATTTTATAACGGAGATATGAAACCTTATCTACTATTAAATATTCAAGAAAAATGCACGAAATAAAGTTATTGTCTTTAAAATTGCAAATATTTAAGAACAATTATTGAGCTATATAACTAAATTGGTTCATGTAGCCTAATTACAAACCTGCCAATTGTCTTTTAGACAGAACGTTAAAAATGGATAAAGCAAGGCAAATAAGTTATTTCGTTTAAAATAATTAATATATTAAGGTAGTGAAAATTAAAGCTGGAATAAATCTTAAAACATAGCATTTGATACAGTGAAATACTGGGTGTTGTGTGATAACCACCCTGAAAGTAAATTTAGAAAAAACCTCATCATAAATGAAGTCCCAAATTAGTTTCTAAGCAAGGAAAAAAACGCATTAAAGTACCTTTTGTCACTACTGAGATTGTATACGGAAACAGAATAGTTGAGTGACAAATTTAAAAAATGCATTCAAGTTTTATCAGGTAATCAAACTGGTTTTCATGATTTTAAGTACATACTCAGTAATGATTTGTTAGATTTTAATATCATTTTTTTAACTTTAATTTTGATAAGAATTCTAAACACACATATTTGTATTGATCATTACAAAACTTCATACATGTAACTGATTTTTCTAAAAGTAGAACAATGAGATTTGCATTCAGGTGATTCAAATAATTAAAAAGAGTACAATAATACAAGAGTACTGTATAAATACAGTACTCTTGTATTATATATATATATAACGAAGTAAATAAATACAAGAAGACACGAAGAAAGTTAAGAAAAGCAATAAGTTTCATTTATTGCGCATAAGCTGCAAGTAAACAGAACTCATTAGAAAAGTTCAAAAGGAAACAAAGGATAAGGATAAAACAAAGGAAAATTATAGACATATGAAGAAAAAAAGGGGGAGGGGAATAATAATGAAAAAAACATAACAAACGACTGATTAAAAAAAATAATAAAAAAAAGAGGATGATTTTTTTTGTAAAATATATA
>NC_092209.1:55890263-55942309 GCF_043381705.1 Parasteatoda tepidariorum | reverse complement strand
TAAACAGCATCCCCCGCAGGAAAAACTGTAGTCATGAATGGGTAAACTTGGTCTGTAACTATATTCAAGTAGCTTACAGACGTCAGGGATTGTTCTATGAGGATTATGGGACTTAATGTGCCCCATGAAAACATTGTTCCTGGGCGAGAAAACATGAAAACCTGGGTGAGCCCATTGTTATAGATGGAGGGTGGTCATAATGTAATGGCTCTTCGGTGTATATCAGGACTAATAAAGTTAAGAAAGAATCATTCGTATGGATACGAGAGAGAAATTAAAGCGTAAACCAAATGATCCTCTCAAAACCAGCTATTAATAAAAATAATTAGAAAGCGGAATACCTGTAACCGAAGTAGACATTAGTATACATTAAATGTAGACTATACAGAATTTTTTAACCCGCCTCATATCGTATTTTGCAATATCATTGATTTTAGTTACACCTGCGCTAACTATTATATATAGAATGACAAGGACAAAAGAAAATATTTTTTTAAAAATTTTTATACATATTTCTTAGCGTACGCATATGTTTTTCTAAATTTTGACATCTATCTTTTGACTTGGTATTAGTATCAAAATTTTCATTTGAACCAAAAAATTATTAACGTGTCCACCAAATGATCCCTTCAAAACCAGCTAGTAATAATAATTATAAAGCAATAAAGGGGAATCCCTATAACCGAAGTAGACAAAAGTGTACATTAAATGTAGCCTTTACAGAATTTTTTTATCCCGCCTCATATCGTATCCAAGTCAAAGGATAGGTGTCAAAATTTCGAAAAATGTATACTTATGCTAAAAAACATGTATAAAATATTTTTAAAAAATATTTTATTTTGTCCCTTTCACTCTGTATATAATAGTTAGTATATTAGCATACATATATGTTTCTCTAAATTTTAACACCTATGCTTTGACTTGGTATTAGTATCAAAGTTCTCATTTGAGCCAAAAGATTTTTTAAAAAATTACTAAAATGTCTACCAAATGAACCCCTCAAATCCAGCTATTAATATCTTTGTTAATTATTTTCGACACAATATAGTCATGTTAAATAAAAAGATTCAGTTCCTATCTCATAACTTACTCACGCGTCCTAAACTGGTCATTTCTTTATACTTTTCATTTATTTACACTTTATTAATTATTTTCGGCATGATACAGTCGCGTTAAATAAAAAGATTCGGTTCCTATCTCATAACTTACTCATGCGTCCTAAACTGGTAATTTCTTTATACTTTTCATTTATTTACACTTTATTAATTATTTTCGACACAATACAGTCGCGTTGAATAAAAGATTAAGTTCCTATCTTAAAACTTACTCATGGGTCTTAAACTGATCATTTCTTTATACTCTTCATTTATTTACACTTTATTAATTATTTTCGGCATAATACAGTCGCGTTGAGTAAAAGATTAAGTTCCTAGCTTAAAACTTACTCATGCGTCTTAAACTGATCATTTCTTTATACTCTTCCTTTATTTACACTTTATTAATTATTTTCGACACAATACAGTCGCGTTAAATAAAAAGATTCGGTTCCTATCTCATAACTTACTCATGCGTCCTAAACTGGTCATTTCTTTATACTTTTCATTTATTTACACTTTATTAATTATTTTCGACACAATACAATCGCGTTGAATAAAAGATTAAGTTCCTATTTTCATTTATTTACACTTTATTAATTATTTGCGGCACAATACAGTCGCGTTGAATAAAAGATTAAATTCCTATCTTAAAACTTACTCATGGGTCTTAAACTGATCATTTCTTTATACTCTTCAGTTATTTACACTTTATTAATTACTTTCGACACTATACAGCCACATTAAAAAAGTGTAAATAAATATAATTAAAATTAATTTCGCTTTATATATGGGGGTGGTATGTACCTTTTAGTTTTGTGCATGATTTAAGTGTTATATAGCAGTGATTTATTTACTTTTTTTTAATCCCGTACGAAGAACGGCGATTCAGCTTCTCTATAAATACAATCTCCCATTATTTATTGAAACTATTTTAGAAAAAGTAATGCAAAGTCAAAACATTAATACTGAAAGTATGTAAATACTTACAATATAGAAAAGAGTAATATGTAAATATAAATATTGAAGTATTAAGTAAGTGCATCGTCAAATTAATTAATAGTTAAACTTAATAATTTTGTCGATGCAAAAAGAAATCCATAATAGTTTTTAGTATGATTGCATGATTTTTAGTTCAAATTAGACAGTGGTAAATAAAATAAGGCAAAGAATTATTAGTCCCACCTTCCAATAAATTGGTGCTAAAATAATTCGAATATATGTGTTCCATTTCGTTCTGAAAATGTTACTTACCTGGTTCTTCCACTAAGTTTCGCAATTAATAAAACTAAAATAATTTCAATTTTTTTATTTAATGTTATATGTTGTAATCTTCGGCATCTTTACGTTGCCAAGGTAAGCATAGCTCGTTGTTTGTAATTCATGCCATTGGAATAAAGATAAAATCTATTTATCATCTCTTGTATGATGCAATTGCTCGCGGCCAATGCATGGTAAATAATATTTACCACTATTAAGTGATTTTTTCAGGTTCATATCCCTTTCGAGGGGTCGTAAAACACTCAATTTAAAAGTATCGGTATTAAAACTGATTGATGCATTTTTAATAATCACCAAATATATCAATTTAATATTGTCTACCAATATTAGAATATTGGGTACGTGTTACATAATTCTTCCATTTGAGTCTATACATATTCGTCAGTGGCAGCCAACCAGAGCCGAATTTTTTTTAAAAATAATATTAGAACTTCATAACGATTTTGGAGCATGACCATTTATCTATCTGACCTTTACTTTTACTGTTAAAATATTTATAAGTAGTGGTGGAAATAAGTTCTTTCAATTCTAATTCATTAAAATATTAATGTACTATCTTAGCTACCACTGGAGAAAATATTTTCTGAAACTACGGAAAACCCGTTGTAGAATTCTTATCAAAATCAATTCGCCAATTACCATAATACCAATAGTACATATTACAGTCAATGATGTATATGAATTAAGCGTCTTCTGTGGCTGGTGTTTTTTTGCGCTTTTCTTAAACGAATTTCCCATTAATCTTTCCTCCATGAGCTTTGCGTTTCAGCACATAGCTTATTTCATTTTATTTTATTTCAATTAATAGACATTATTTTTATCAATTGAGCATTAGTTTCAATAATAATATGCAGATTCTTCCAGTTATTCAAAACACGAATAACTATCTTCTCTACTTATTTTTTCTTTTATGTTCAGAAGTTACTTTTTTATTCCAATTTCATTAATTAACCATCATTCTCGTCAATGATAGTATGACGATTTCTTAGAGTTCTTCTAGACAAATAAATACCTTTACACCATTTATTTATTTATTTATTTTTTTTGCTTCCTAGTACGTAGCTTATTTCTTTTATTTCAATGCGCATATATTACCTTAATTAATTAAGCATCATTGGCGTAATTAACTCTCATTGGCGTCGATTTCTTATGTTTCTCCTTAACGAATTAATTTTACTTTTGAATACATAAATATTTTTTTCTATTCCATTACCGTTGGTTTTAAATAAGTAATTTTTTAGGAACTGTTTAAGTGAATTAATATAAATAAAACAAAAGTGGGTGGTGTACCAAAGTAGCACAATTCACAAAAACGATATCGTAAAAACTTAGCTTTGAACATTGTACAATATCGTAGCGAAACATTGTACTATATAAAAACTGACCCCTTTTATAACGTATATTCAATATCGCGAAACAATATTGTTTGATATTGTTAAAACGTTGGGGAACGTCGATCGATATCTATCAGCATTTCGGATATCTCTAAATTTATATTTTAAATTTATTTTTTGGAATTATAACAATTTGACGTCATTTTTTGCCTTTTAAATGATTAATTTTGATTTAAGAACACAATAAAGTTTAAAATGAAAAGTTTTACAAACAGACTTTTAATGTGAAATCGACGGGAATCGTACAATATCGTACACACAATGTCGAATTTCGCCAATATTGGCAATGTCGGTCGATGTAGACTAAAGCTGTTACAATATCCCTGTGCTACTTGGGTAGGGGCTCTACGTGGTATCAGACAAAGTAAAAATTTGGTGACGTGGACCACGCTCTCTACCCCGCAATGCTCATTGAATTTATCTGACACAGCGAATATGAAATAATTAAATATTTAAATACGTGCAATAGACTTTTTTTGATAAAATAGAGCTATAAGCTAACAAGGATCAGTAAGATTATCTTTAAAATATGTGAACAATTGAAACTTTAAATTTAAAACAATGGCTACTCAACCAATCAGAAAATTCCATTTCGTTTTTCACTCATCCGACACGAACAGTTTGTCGTAGAATGTTCTAATGCCGACACTGACCTTTCTCGTGCTTTGAACTATCTGTAGGCCAAATTTCATAGCTTTAGGTCGGATGGTTTAGAAGTCTTTAAAGGACACACACACAGACATTCCTTTTTTATATAGAGAGATTAAATATTTTATTAATTATTAATTATATTTTTTAAATAATAGTTTAAAACCTAATCAGATTTCGTCGAGTCTAATTTTGTAAATTGTTCGCCATGTTTTCTTACAATTTCAAAAAACTGGCAGTTTTTCCGTATTAGACGGAGACAGTTTTATAAACTTTGCTTAAAAATGTACAATAATAGAATATTCTATAGTTTATTATTTATTATAAAACTTATTATTTATTACGTAATTTATTAGTTATTATGTAATTTATTTATTTTTTAAAATAATAGTTCAAAACTTAATCGAATTCTCTCGAATCTAATTTTTTAAATTGCACTTACAGTTAACTTCGCCATGTTTTCTTACAATTTCAAAAAACTGGCAGTTTTCGTGTATTAGACGGAGACAGCTTTATAAACTTTGCTTAAAAATGTATAAATAGAATATTCTATAGTTTATTATTTATTATAAAATTTATTATTTATTACGTAATTTATTAGTTATTATATAATTTATTTATTTTCTTTTAAATAATAGTTTAAAACTTAATCGAATTCTTTCGAATCTAAGTTTATGAATTTTACTTACTGATAACTTCACCATATTTTCTGACAATTTCAAAATACTGGCAACTTTTGCGTATTAGACTAAGACATATTTACAGCTTTATTTACGTTGCTTTAAAATGTAACATAATAGAAAATTATCTAATATATTGCTTATTATATAATTTCTTATTTATTTTATTATCTATTTCATATAATTTTTAAATAATAGTTTAAAATTTAAATGAATTTTGTCGAATCAAACTTTGTAAATTTTACTTACTGATAGCTTCGCCATATTTTCTTACGATTTCAAAATACCGTTAGCTTCTGCGTATTATTTGGAGACACATTTATATACTTTGCTTTAAAATGTAATATAATGGAATATCCGGCATCGTTTGATACTAAAATAAGAAGATTTAAACAATAGGTAATTGTTCATAACTTTCCTTTTCGAAAACAAGGGCTGTAAAGTAAAAAACTTGTGGTACATTCTTCCGTTCTTACGTCATAATTGTTTCGATGTTATTCTACGTTGCAACGCAGGCGGTGAAGCTATTAATTATTTTTTTCCTTAGTTGATATACAGCCAACATTTTATGAAATGTTTATAAAAGAATAATTCGCATTTAAAATATTTTTTCTAATACTTAATATGATTTCTATTGAATCATTAAGGTTTGATTTTTATGAAGAAAATTACAGAAAATAAAAGTCATTTTATCAGGGATATATTTATGAATGGTATATGCAATTTGCAAGCCTTTTCTCGTTTGTAAGACTCACATGATGTTAATTGCAGTTATTATCATCATATATTGCAAATAAATTATCATCAAATGATAATTTTCAAAAAAATATATTAATTTATACATAACTACATCATATTGTAAATTCGAACAAAACTAGCTTCGCAGAATAATTTTATAATTATTTAAATGCAAAATCAATTTTAAAATCAAGTCAATATTTTTTTTTCCAAAATGACATAATCGCCAATCTATGTAATGAAGAAAATAAACTTTAAATCATTCAAGTCTTCAGTTTTATTCTGTTATTTGAAAGAAGAATCCTTATCGTTAACTAAATCTTTATGTTTATCTAAATCTTTCTAGAAAAGATTCCAGAAAGATTTCTTCTAAATCTAGATAAGATTCTAAATAAACTTTTAAAATGTGCATAATTGCAAAATACTAATCTCGAATTTTGCAATTATGTCTTTATATATTATCTGCAATTATGCTTTATATATTGTCAGCAATTATGTCTTCCTGTAATCTTTATGTTTATCTAAATCTTTCTAGAAAAGATTCTAGAAAGATTCTAGAAAGATTTCTTCTAAATCTAGAAAAGATTCTAACTAAACTTTTAAAATGTCCATAATTGCAAAATACTAATCTAACATTTGTAGAATTATTGGGTGGAAATGGCCATATTAATATATTTCTTAAAATATAACAAATATAAACAATCAATAAGTCTATCCTAATGATATTGTGTGCATTTGCTTCGAATTACATAATTAAGAATTTATATTTATTACCAAACAAACAAAGAAAATAAAAGATTTATTTTTGTTTGAAAAAGGTTTTATAAAGAATTTATTGTTTTGTCTGAAAGTATTTAGTCCTGCAGAGGACTGATCGTAAAGACACGGTTCCCCACTAAAACACCGAAGTCAAGGGTTGCGGTCAGTAAGCGGGTGGGTGATCACTTTGATCAGCCTACGTTGGGGCCGAGGGTGCACGGTATCGGTCCTCGGTAAACTGTTGTACCGTAAAGTGCTCGATTTCAAGAGCAGGTCGTCGGGATACCAAAGCGGAGGCCTTTGTCTGACCTTCTTAGTTTGTTTACAACAAGTCAAGGATGGTAGCAAAAAAAACGAGTTAACACCATTTTTTGTTAAACCTGGGAATGATAGTGTTAGTTTTGGCGAAAATTAGAAGCTAAATCTGAAATCTCATAATTCATACATTCTAATTTAATGTTTTCTTCTTATCAAAAAAATGCTTTTTAAGACTTCAATTCAAGATTTTTCAACAAATAATATACTTCACACAATTCCGAGAGTCTCTATAGAATGACAAAAGATAAAACAGCAAAATGTAAAGCTAGTTATACTTCTTACATTGCCTAGGCAGTTTAGAGAATGACTAATCAAAAACATACTGACATTTAATGAAACTAAATACAGAATTTTTATGTTTCATATTTTACCTAAAGAACATTTCTCATTCAATAGAATGGCTGGATTTTCTATACAATTATTCAAAGTATGTAAAGATTCTCGTATTTGACTTTGCTTAAAAATACCAGGTACTTTATACAATTACTGGGCATTCTATGGAATGCCGGTGTTTTATACCTTGACGATAATATAATTATTATAGTCTTTTTCCCCCTAAACTGTTATCAAGGAAAGAATTATTAACATAGCATTTTAATGTAGAAAAATTGAATTTCATTTTCACAAACCTGAAACTTTTCTTCTTTTGACGTTTTGCTTCCTTTTTATAATTGTAATAAACAGACTAAGAATAACTGAATGTTATCGCTAAAAAAATTGTTTTATTTGACGACCGAGCCTTCAAATAATAGCCTCAAACAACTAATGAAACATATAAAAACCATATAGTTTTTTTGTTATTAAATATGTAAAATAATGAGTTTACCCATATTTTTTTTAAAAAATAACTATAAGCTTCAAAAAATTATTTTATTTATAAAATGCATTTTCAATTTTGTTTAAAAAGATATTAAAATATAAGTGCAGACATAATTCCAGTTTAAAAACATAATATTAAAATATATACTATAGCCTTTTCAATGTTCTATTCAGTTTCAGTAGTCAGAGTCACCACCTTAATCATCTTAGCCTCTTCCACCTTGCCTTCCATTTCCTTGTCCACCATATCGACTATCCTGTCCTCCATATCTACTGTCTTGTCCACCATATTTACTGTCTTGTCCACCATATCTACTGTCTTGTCCACCATATCCACTGTCTTGTCCACCATATCTACCGCCTTGTCCACCATACCTACTTCCTTGTCCACTATATCTATCGTCTTGTCTACCGCTTCCACCTCCGAAATTGTTTGCTCCTGGTCCACCTCCGTTGCCACCTTGTCCGAAATTGTTAGCTCCAGGTCCACCACCGAATCCACGTCTTGATCGACCACCAGTAATTTCGTCTTGTTTTTCCTCAGGACTAAAATGATCTGGATGCGGTCCAACTTCAGAATCTGCACATTTGTGGGCTTGTGTCGCAAGAACAAAACAGAGAGCTCCAAACAGCCAAAATGAAACCTGCAAAATCAAATAAGTTTCACTTTATGTAGATTGAGCACCAAACTTAGTATTTAGTTATCAGGAAAAATACGCTCAAGAAAGATATTATCATTAAGTTGCATCTATAAATAAGTAGCCCTGATTCATACCTGTTAATTACCCTTTAGCCGAAACGTGAAAATTGAAAAACGAAAATAGCATGCCACTATACAAAATTTACTTTTATGGCTTGTCTTTTTAGAAATTGAAACAGTTAATGAAAATGAAGGCAAACGTATTATTATAAATGAAATTGAATTGATAAAATCACTTTTCCTAAAAGTATAGAAAATGCGACTACGTAATATATACATTAAGCTCTATATATAAACATATATCTTTATATATTTATATACAAGCATGTATCGTTCACGACAAGAGTACTTGAATTGAGCTTGAAGAATTAATATTCATTCAATATAAAATTCAGTATATTTGCAATTTTTTTAAATGAACTTTGTTTGACTTTAACGTACTGAAATGAAAAAGCGGGATCAATATTAAAAGAATGACTGAAAGAATTCATTGGATGACTAACTAAGCATTTTTTTTAAAAGAGGAAATGTTTCATTACAGAACTTAAACAGACATAACATATCAGCTATCTACAAGTTATCTTAAGTTAGTCTGTTGATTTCGACAATTTATAACAACAACAAAAAAAACTATCAAGTTTATTAAAATTAATCTTGCAGTAATTCGTTTTTGTGCCACAAATTCGAAGCTTGTTCCACAAATTTTGTAATTTTACACCGTGAATGGAGCTTAATCCTCTACAATCCTCCTTAATCCTCAAAGCTCTACAGCTCTTGCAGAGTCCTGGTCTTCTTTAAGATTTTGGATCATTTTTTTTTTGTTGGTTGCTTTCTTATTTTAGGTCTTAATTTTCAGGACTTTCTCACTTTGTTCTAGTTCTATGTCTTCTTCTAGATTTTGACCATCTTTTCGTCTAATAATCTTTTGACATTTTCCGTTCTTAGGTTGCGTTCAAACCATTGGATTATTTTTATCATTATATTTGAAACAATTTCAAAGTTATTATATTTTTCATAAATCTCTTTATTTGTTTCGTTCCTCCAATGTCTATCTTCAGAAATTGAGCCAAAACTCACATGGTGTTAAGTCAGGGTATCATGGTAGTCATATAGTAGAAGTAAAAATCACCGTTACCCGGCTCTCTTACTATTCTTCAAGAACTTGAAGGGCGCTTTCATTCGAAACCATTGAAAGTGTGATATACTATAAAACGTATGGAATGAACTTGATTTCAAACTAGATGTTTGTCTTGTAACAAAATGACCACACATTGGAAAGATTGAACGGAAAATTTAATTTTATGTATCATTTATAAAATAGTTTTGAAAATATAAATTTTTAAAATCTAGTCATTTATTTTTGCTGACCATGTGTGACCACAGCAGTACCAGAGGAAATTCCCTTTTTATCCTTTTTGGCCAAACATATCAGGGCTATCTATTTGATACTAAGCATATTGTTTGAAAATATTCTCATGCGAGCTTTCATGGTCGTGTCTTTATTTTCTAAATTGGAACTTTAGTTGTCCTAGTGATTCTTTCTTTATACCCATCGATTATCAGACTTTAAAAAATAATCTCATTAATGCTAATTATTTGAAGTAACAACCAAGGTAAATTTACCAGCTACATATTAACTAAATAGAAACACGTGGTGGAATCAACGACATACTAGGTTTTAGTACCCAAGTTCCAGTGTACCTGTCGAACATGTAAGCTTCCCTGCCAAGTGTAACCTGAAACGAACTGAACAGAATTTTAATCAATAAAACGTATACCCATATACCATTGCAAAATATTGCTTTTTCTCAAAATATTGTTTTCAAATATTGCTTTCAAAATATTGCTTGCAAAATATTGCTTTCAAAATATTGCTATGATTTTTCTTTGTTTAAATTTTATTTAAGTTAAGTTTAAAATTAGACTTCTCCTTTTTTTTCTTTGTTGATTGATATTTCAAATGATGATAATAATATACATGCAAAATAAAATAAACTATCTCACCGAAAACATATCAACTAATTAAGTTAATTTATGTAGCATTAAAATAATGATGTAATATGCGTAGAAATCTTAAGTCAAATAAAACTTTAAAATTATATCATTATATAAACACTATGCTGTACATAATGCTATCATTATATAAACGTTATGCTTAAACATTATCTAAACATTACGGATCATAACACATTGCTTAAAGATAACTGTGAAAGGTAACTAAACACTTAAATTTATAATATATAAAAGAGTAATGTCATTACTTTGAAAAAGCGCATAACAATAGCAATGTAATAAAACTCTACAATTATAGTTGATATTATATAGTAATTAATAAATATCCTGAAAGTATCATAATAGCATGAAACGAAAAGATGAAGATGTATATCGGATTGAGTCGCAGAATCAATATTTTTATAAAATACTAATTATCTTTTCTGTTTTACTCGAGTCTTTTAAAATTAAGAATTACAATTAGGAAACACTAAATAAAAAAAAACTTGTCACTTGTCACAAAAAGTATTGTCATTAATTTGAAAAAACATATAACAATAGCAACGTAATAAAGCTACAATTATAGTTGATATTATATATATTAATTAATAAATATCTTAAGAAGGTCATAGTAGTATAAAACGTAAAGATGAACATGCATATCGGATTGAGTCACAGAATCAATGGTTTTATAAAATACTAATTATCTTTTCTATTTTTCTCGAGTCTTTTAAAATTAAAAATTACAATTAGGAAACACTAAATAGGAAAAAAAACTTGTCACTTATCACAAAAAGTAATGTCATTAATTTGAAAAAACATATAACAATAGCAACGTAATAAAGCTACAATTATAGTTGATATTATATAATAATTAATAAATATCTTAAAAAGGTCATAGTAGTATAAAACGAAAAGATGAACATGCATATCGGATTGAGTCACAGAATCAATGGTTTTATAAAATACTAATTATCTTTTCTATTTTTCTCGAGTCTTTTAAAATTAAAAATTACAATTCGAAAACACTAAATATATAGAAAAGAAACGTGTCACATGACTCATGCGTGGTTTAACCAAAATGAACTGTTGTTTATTTCAAGCATTTTTTATTTTGTACATTTTTTGTTCAACCTTTTCCATACCTAATGTCAGTGTAGGCAAACTGATGGTAAACCTGTACGCTAAAATTTTTCAATGTTAAATAGGATCTGAGTCATTTTTCCAAGTGTTCGAGGGAAAGAAGACTTATGTTAAGTTTCAACACAGAGCCACGATTAATGACAAATTATGTCCATTTGAGATCCAGCGTCGACAAACTTTAATACAATTTCATCACTTGAAAAATCTTTTTTCTTCTGTGTTTATTTAAAAAAATAATTGGTTTTATCCCCATTTGCTGGATTTTTAGGGAATATTTTAGTCTTATGCTTCAATTGGATAGTTAAAATCTCCCGTGACATCTGAAATACACCGTTACATTTTAAACAGTTTTTATTTCGTTCATTTGTTGATCAACTTTCTTCATATCTGAGGCATAGTATGCCACATATAAAATATTTGTATTATAACACAAATATTTCTTATTTATTCGCGGCAAATTAGAATACATGCTTTAATTAATTTGCAATGCATTTCATTAATTTAATTGTGTTACTTTAATATGGCATGCTTTCGCTAAATTAATAATTTCTTAATTAAAAAATTATTAATTTAACAAAAATATACCACATTAAATTAACATATTTAAATTAATGACATTCATTGTAAATTAATTAAATCATTTACTTTAATTTTCCAAGATTTGATGTAAAAATTACATATTTATGTTTGAAAAGAAATATTTCATATGTGGTATACAATACTACAGATATTCCCCCTTCGATTAAAAAGAAATTAGTGAAAAGAAGAAAAAATTATGTAGAATTAAAACTACAATCAGAACGTCAACATTTCTTTTAAGGATTGAAATTTAACAAAATTTTGTTGCAACAGAATCACCATATCACGATGAAGTGCAATTAGTCTCGATTAACAGAAAAATAATCTTCACACATTATCCTGTTTTGATTAGTTAATTTGTGAATATTTAAATGCTAAAAAAAACTATGAACTAAAAAATGTCAAACTATATAACCTTATAGGTTAAAAATTTGAAAGAATAAAATGAAAATCAATTAAATAATCAATATTAATAGCTTTAATAATTATAACCGAAAATAGTAATTTTATTTGGGGATGAAACATTTAGAAGATGAAAGAGATGAAATTTAACCAATTAATTTAAATTTTAAAATTTATCACAAAAAATCCGTAATTAAGAACTTTTATACACCCAAATCGAAAAATAAATTAACCATTATTAAATTGCTAATTTTTTTCTGAAAGAAGTTCTCTTTTCCAAAACCAGGCTTGCAATTGCGAGAAAAAAATTAGTTGTCAGAAGAACTAGAGCCAGATACACGGAGAAGAATTTAAAAAATAAAAAAAATCATTAATTATCATTAACTATCATTCAAAATATTGGTATTTAACTTCCTGCGGCTCTTTTGCAGGTAAATATTCGTATTTTTAACACCCCTCTTTCCTTAAGTAAGATTCATAATTTATTGCACTATCCATGCAAAGTAAGTACATTTATATATCACTTTAATTAATTTCTATCGCTTAGTTGTTAAAACTAATCATCTTTACTAATGAAAAATGAACAATTTCAACGATGGGCAATGAAACATAATATCAGTGATCAAAAGATACACATTCAATCAAAATCAATCAAAAATCATTCAATCAAAAGATACACAGAATGATTCATTTTGAATAATACACAACTTTATACCTTATTAAAAATAACCAAAATTGTAATATATAATACATGCTTTTTAAAATAACTATTTAAAACTTAAAAGTTAATTAAATTTAAATGAATTAAACTTTTAAATTTTACTTACAAATAATTTCGCCATCATTTTCCAGTGATTTCAGAAAATTAGCAATTTTTGCGTATAATAGACGAAGAAATATTCACAGCTTTATATAGTTTGCTTTAAAACCTAACATAATAGAACGTTCGGTATCGTTTGATAACGAAACGATATTAAAACAATGGGTAATTGTTCATAACAGTACTTTAAAAAACAAGGACTATAAAATAAAACCTGTGGTACATCCTTCCGTTCTTACGTCATTATTGTTTCGATATTGTTCTATAGTACACCGCAGGCAAAAAAGCTGTTACTTTTTTTTTCCTAATTAATTTGATGTATAGCTGACAATACATTGAAAAAGAATGAATCACATTTAACATATTTTCAACATGTTTGATCTAATTTGCGTTTAAACTAATGTTTTATTGTAATAAAAAATAATCGGTATTTCATAAATTGCTTTCGTAGATTCGGCTCGGCTATAATTCGCTTTTCCGAATTCGATTATAAGACTTATCATTCATGGGTTTTTTTTTTTTTCAATTATTTGTGTCATCATATTATCAGTAAATATAATATTTTTTAAGAAAAAATAATAAACAAACATTTATAAATTCAATAGCATTTGTAAATAAACTATTTAAACAGTCAATCTCTCCTGTATGAAATATATAGTTTTGTACAAAGACTGCTCTTTTGTACAAAACTATATATTTCATATATTCAAACAAAATTAGTTTATTAGTTTATAAAATTGCTTATACACAGAGGAAACAACTCTGGTAAAATTACCGCACTTTATTGGCAAAGACATTTCTGGTTAGAAAAGACAATAATTCTGAAAATAAAACCAAAATACACGGTACTTAAATCATTTATTTGATAATTTTTCAGTTCGTACGGTTCACCTTAAAAATTCTGCTTTTAAAAATTATAATTCGTATTGCTACACATTTCGTAAAAAATACAAAACTGAAAAGTAAATATTGCGAATAAATTGTTTTCTTATCATGCTAAGATATTATGATAAAATTAACAAATTCAATCACATTTACCAAGTTTTAGCATAAATTATAAAACAATAAATTACTGTTAACTTCACCAAAACCAGCTGACTTAAACCACGAAAAAAAAAAAAATTTCTAACACTAAGAGGGCTCCCCTTCCCTGTTCGCTCCACGCACCAACCACCATGATTGCTTTTTGTTATTATTGAAGTTATACTTCTTATGCGACTTCCAACAAGGTTGCGTTAAACGTTTAACGCTTCATTTTTATTGGCCGGGAAATCACGTGGTAGGATCCAGTTTTAACTCATTCATTTCCATATTGTTTTGGTTCTCACTAGCATAAAAATAATAAAAGTCTCACAAGCATAAATTAAAATACAGGAAAGCAAAATGTATGACACAATAAGAGAAAATTAAAGTAATTTTACTCGTTAACGGTAAATAATTATGTAACTGTAAATAATTATGTAACTGTATTAAATCAAATGGGAAACGATTTTCGTCACTCTGTAACTCTTGAATTTGCTTTGCTCTCTCTCTCTCTCTCTCTTTTTTCCCCTCTCGGCATTGAAAATTAAATCACGAATGTTTTAAATGAAATTTTCATCGAAAATTCACGGACTAAATTGTCATTATTGAAAGCAAAGAAAGTGATATAAAATTGGTAAAATTGGAATTTCAAATAAAATAAAACTCCTGTTAAGTTTATAAATAAAAATGACCCTATTTAAAATTTTAACTCTTTAGTTGCTTTCCGATTTCTACATTGCAACTACAAACTTAACTGCAAGTTGTAACAGTGAATAATTCTCGAAATAGTTATAGAATGTTAACATATTTTGTTCCATCTTATTCTAGTGTATTTTACGTACGCCTACGTTATTTCAAGTTTTTAAGTCTTACAGTTTTTGAGCAAAATAAAATATTAAGTAAAATAAAACTCAATATGAATAATATTACGTAGCAAAATAATATATTACGTATAGTTGAGCGTCCAAAACAGTGACGGTGGTCGCGTTTACGATTTTTTTCATATGAGAGAGGGACAACATACTAAACAACCCGTGTTAATACAAATGAATAAAACAGACTTGAGGCCTGATTTTTCTTTAATTTTTTTCATTCTAAAACTAGAAGTTTGAATGCCTCCAGTTTAATCTGCTGATCGTAAAAGTCTTATAAATTCCAGTACATGAAAGAAAATTTTAGTTTTTATTTTCAAAATATGAATCTATTCAAAATATTAATTAAATATTTGAGTCTGAGGAGCATATCTAAATATTCATTTGTATTTTTGAATATAATATGTTTTTAATCATTTGATGCATTTATATGTTGGTAATGTGGTATTGTGAATATGAAAGTTTCAATAACTAGGAGACGTTACGAAAGCATAATGTTGATCTATTGGAATCCGTACAATATATCCCATTTACTAATGCACTACAATAAATATTATTTGGTGAAAATTCAAAACTAATTTAAGAAAAATCATAAATAAAATCTCATTCACATTCTTATGCCTTGTTACATGGTATAATGTGCTTGTTCTTCAGAATTTAAATAATATTACACTTCCAGATATTTTATTCGGTTAATGTCCTGATTTTTTTTCTGACGAGCCACAAATAACAAAAAAAGGACGTTGTATAATCCTTGCTTTCTAATACCATAATAAACAATACCATAACAAACAATATCAGAGTTAATATTTGCAAAAGCTAAATATTCAAAGCTATAAAAACTACAAAATATTGAAAAGTATTATTAAATTAAGTTATTTCATGTAAGCATCATAAATTCATCGGTCAGCTATTTAAAAAATTTACATCGATAAATAAATTTTACAACATTTCTTTCATTGTTATTCAAATATTAAAAAATGTCTACTGTTATCACGTTATTTTAAAGTGGTTTGAACTTATTGCAAAAATGAATCAAATTCTGTATAATCTCAAGTATATACCTACCAAGTCTTATATAACGCCAAACTTGTAAAATCGGAGCAAAATGTGTGCAAGCTCAACCATAATTTTGCTGATTTAAAAATTTTTATAATTAGATACAACAAGCATATTTATTTGTATTATTTCCATGTTGCTTTTATATTACAAACATTGCAGATTAAAATTTCATGTTATAATATTCTTTAAATGAAAATATTATTTTTATTCCATTACATCTGCGTACAAATGCTTTTATATTTATTAATTTCACTGTTAACGTCATTGCCTTAAATATGTTGTTCTATAGAACGCCTATTAAATATAAAAGCCTAAAATCGATCGGTAAAGCTTAAAATTATTTATATTTCCCACATTGCTTAGACTTTCTGCACATAGGGAAAACAATTCTGTTAAAGTTACTGTATTGTATGGAAGTGACATTTCTGTTAAAAAGAAAAAAACAATATTCTGGTTAATAAACCGAAAATATACGGTATTTAAACCAGTCTTTTAGTAATTTTACGTTCACATAGTAACTCTTATTACCACGTATTTAGTAAAAAATGCAAAAAATAAAAGCCAATTGAAAAGAAAAAAGTGATAATTAGGCCATTTTCTAAAGTATCATGGTATCATAAAGTTTGGTATATTCGATAAATTTACCAAATTTATCAAATTTCATTAGCTATTATGAAACTATATTTTATAGTTAATTTTACCAAAATCGTTACCAAAGCGCTTCAATAAAAATTACTCAGCTTTTTGGTGTTTCCATAAAACCGAAAACACGGTAAATGTTACCATATCTGGTAGTTTTAACCATACTTTTTTCTCAGTGTAGAATGCCAAAAAAAACCTTAGGGACGAAACTAATCAAAATTCTTTTTTTTTCTTTCATTGCCTAAAGATTGCTTGTCAATCTATAAAAAAAACTTTTCAAATTTCCTGATATGTCTAAAAGCATTCTATAGAATGATTAACACTGTCTATAAGCCTTCCATACAATACAGGGTTTTCAAACATCAACAATAACACAACAATCATAGTTAGTTCTTTTTTGTTTTTTTAAGAGTAAATGGGAAAAGAATTTGCAACAATGTGTAATAATCTGACAATCTGTATGCTTTTGTTTTGAAAAACATTTCTGAATTTATGTTCCTTTATACTTTATTATTTATTTTCATGCTAATCATAAATAATGTTAAATAACACTACATGCTGTAAAAAAATGAAATTGCTATAAATAAACAGACTATCTCATTAAAAAATGACTGGTTTTTAATAAATAACCTACTATACACACGAATACATACTTAGAACAATACAACAATGCTAATAAATACATCAAATTAATTATTGGCATGAATTTTGTTAATTCAAATGTTTTAATTTTTTGATCTGAAAATTCAGCGCAGATTAGCAAAACTGCTTGAATTAGAATTTAATATATTTAAATCACAGATCAAATGAACCTAGACACAATAAACATATAAATTTCACTAGTTTACATTTTAAAGAAATTCAAAAAACAATTTACATTATTTTAAAATTTTAAAAATCATATCGGAATCAAAATGCTTGAGATTCAAAAATAAATATTATCAACACAAAAAGACATTAAAAGCTATTGGCATATGAATTAGTCAATGATGGGTAAATAGCACAATAAAGATATTAAATCAAATGTTTGCAGTCATTAAAAACAACAAAAAATTGATGATTAATAATAAAAGTTAAGAAGGACAAATCAACTATTTAAAATTGCTACAAAATTATTTACAAGGTGACCAGTAATCTTTAAACAATTCATGTTTAAATAAGGATGTTACACTTTTAGCAATAAAGATTCATTTCAAAAGTGCACTCCCTTACCTTTCTTTAAAAAAATTGAAGAATTCCTACATTAGAATATTATTAGGTGTAACGAGAAACCTTATAAATTTAGGCAAACAATTACGGATCAAATTACGATTAAAAGTGCCTGCATTCAGGATGTCAGTACTTTTTACCGAAAAATCCCTTTTACCGGAACATGTCACTAAACAAAAGAAAAATCTGTTATACCGTAATTTTAACAGTAATGACTACCGTAAAACCAATAAATCACTCCAATTCAAAAATATTATTGTAAAAATTACGGTAAAATATTAAATGGATTTTACGGTTAAATAGATTTTACGGATGATGCTCCAAAGATACTATTTTAAACCGTAGTTAGATCTGTAATTTTTTACAGTGTATAAGAGGATAAAAGTTTTTTAATATTGGTAAAAATAGGAGTAGCCACCTTTGGCTGGATGCGATACAGGAAATCTGTTGAATGGCCTTTTTGATTCTGAAAATATATTAGAAAAAGATCTTTCAGGAAATCCGGGAGGAAGAGGCTGGTAAAACCAGGATTTTACTTTTGCCATATTTGGTCCTAAAACGATAAAATAAAGCTTATTATTATTAATCTATAATATTTCATATTTATATAAATTTTAGTACTTTCTTTTTTATTTATACGCAAAATACACATAAAAATATAGTTATTGATGCAGATGATTCATATTGTCAAACTTTATAGAATATTAGTGCTAGTTTGATTCTTATCAAGAAAGATTTTTCTCTATTACACTGTAAAAAATTACGGTAAAAAGTTCCGGTACTCATGGTGCTAATACTTTTTACCTTAAAATCTATTTTTACAGGAACGTGTTACGGAAAAATCTGGCTTACCGTAGTTTTTACAGTAATAAATACCGTAAAATCACTGAATAACTCTTATTAATCAAATATTTATGTAAAAAGTACGGTATAATATTTTACAGTAAAATGTTTCTTACTCATGATGCACCCAAACTGCCGGTACTTTAAACCGTTATTTCATCCGGGATTTTTTTACAATGTATGAATTTTATTCTTTGTTAAATAATGTAATATATTTTATCACCGTTTAGTTTCTGATAAGAACAGTGAATTTAAAATCATCTTATTTAGAATATTAAGATTTTAATCGTTAGCGTAATTTAAACACTTGCACATGTATTTAGACAGTGATGTTTTTCAACCCAAATGTATCAATTATAAATATAGTCAATAATCAATGAACAGGACTTAAATTATGTAAATTACACAGTTTTTTTTAAAAAATATGTATAATTATTTCAGAAATTCCAAGTTTCTAAATGCATTAAAGCTTTAATCATTATATTTCATTCAACTTTTAATTTTTAAATATTAATTATTTATTAAAAATGGTTTTCCTCTAAATGTTTCATTCTAAACAATTTATTTTTACAATATTTATACTTTGGATGATTGTATTAAAACTAAATTAACATTTGTCGACGGAAAATGATATTATTTTGTTAAAAGTATCTTTAAATAAAATGAAATTTAAAAATGACTACATTTAAAATGTAAACTTAGAAACCATTCATATATATTTATAAATAATATAAAAACCTTTTAACTTAATTTATGTAAATTATAATTAATTGACTTAAATTATGTAGATTACACAGTTTTTTTAAAAATATGTATGACTATTTTAGAAATTCCAAGTTTGTAAATGCATTAAAACTTTAATCATTATACTTCATTCAAGTTTTATTTCTTTTATATATTAATTATTTTTTTTAAATATAAATGGTTTCTTTTAAATTTTTCATTTTAAACAATTTATTTTTAGAATAGGGTAATTGTATTGTAACAAAATTAACATTTATCAACGCAAAATGGTATTATTTAGTTAAAAATATTTTTAAATAAAGTAAAAAACGAAAATGACTACATTTAAAATGTATCCATAGAAACCATTCATATATATTTATAAATAATACAAAAAAAGCCTTTTCACAGTCACAAATAGAAAGATGCTACTGTATCTGACAGACAGTAATTATACATTATTTTTAGATAACTATTTATTGAAGTACATTACTTATAATTAAGTGAATTATCTATTGTAACAGTAATGTCCTATATTTAATGAAAATTCAGAAAAGACTATAAAGTGTAACTGCTGTCACTATTAAAATAATAGAAAAAATGGAGGAAAACCAATAAAATTCGTCACATTATGTAGCAAATATTGCAACCTGTATTGTATCATTTATTATATTTGTTACTTGCCCAATAAAGTCTGCAGTTTGATGACCATCGAGAATTCGATAGACATATTTTTTAAAATTGTAAGTTACCAAAAATTATAATATTGGAATGGAATCTCTCTTAAGCAAACACACAGTAACCAAAATATCCACAGCAATAAAATAAAACACACAGCAATAAAATATAAAAATAAGCTCAATATACTTAAATCACATCTTTCCTTTTTAATATTTAGCAAAAAAAAAATTTTTTTTAAAGCTGTGCTAAAACATAAAAATCCTCTAATTATTCTTCTAATTTCGACAGCAGTTTCTCAATTGTAAAACTTTTACCAACTTTATCAATACATTTTAACGTATAAAAATATAATGTAAATCAACATATATTTTTATACGTTACTATATTAATATATGGAATTTTCCATTTCAATATCTCACAAGAAAAAAGAACCAAAAAATAAAATAATAATTACCTTTCTCAGATTCCCCCTCCTTTTCCTCTTTTTCTTTCTCATTTTCTTCCCTAGAATCCTTCTCTTCCTCGTCATCCTCTTCTTTTTCATCCTCGTCTTCCTTTTCTTTCTCTTCTTCATCGTCCTCTTCTTCTTTTGATTTTCGTTCCTTTTTCCTTTCAGGCTCTTTTTCCTTATCTTCTGCTTCTTCTTTCTCTTCCTTTTCTCCTTTTTCTTCCTTTTCTTCTTCTTTTTCCTTTTCTTCTTTTTCTTCCTTTTCTCCTTTTTCTTCCTCTTCATCCTTTTCTTCCTCGTCGCCATTTTCTTCCTCTTCGGGCTCCTCTTCTTTTTCTTTTTCTTCTTCTTCTGGTTCCTTTTCTTCTTCTTTGGCTTCCTTTTCCTTTTCTTCCTCTTCGGGTTCCTCTTCCTTTTCTTTTTCATTATCTTCTGGTTCTTCATCCTCTTCTTTTTCCTTCTCTTTATGTTCTTCTTCCTTTTCTTTTTCTTCTTCTTCTTCAGGTTCTTCTTCCTTCTCTTTTTCTTCTTTTTCAGGTTCGTCTTCTTTTTCTTTTTCCTCATTATCTTCCTCCTTTCCCTCCTCTTCAGCTTCTTCTTCCTTTTCTTTTCCTTCTTTAATTTTTTTATCAAATTTCCCCTTCTTTTTTTCAGATTTTTTAACCTTTCTCAGTTTTTTTTCCTCTTTCTCTTCTTTTTCCTCTTTCTCTGATTCGCCTTCCTTTTCCTCCTCTTTCTCAGATTCATTTTCTTCTTCTCTTCCATTACCTTCTTCTAATTCTTCTTTATTCTCTCCTTTTTCCTTTTCTTTTTCTTCTTCATTATTTTCATCTGAAAAAGAATTAACCATATAAATCCACTGAAAAAACAAAATGGATTTTTAGAAATAATTTTTAAGCTTTCGAATTTTAAAATATGATAAAAATAAAATTAAAATTTAAAAATTAATACATTATTTGCGAACTCTTCACAAGTCAGGTAAAAACTGTTTGACAAACTTCCACTTTATTTATTTTCAACATAATTTATTGTATGTGATTTTTACTGCACCATACATTAATGAGTAAATCAACTTTGAGTATTGTATCTAAAAAATGTTTTTGAACATAATCGGTTTAATTTCTCATTGAAATGAAAGAAAAATAGAATATAGTCGCATCTTTGATGTAATTTCCTTATAATGTTCCTGATAATTTGTATAAATCATTTTCAAATAATTGTTTAATACCCTGAGAATTTATAAGATTTTTATCCATATTTGACTGTTTTGATCCCCACAAAAAATATTTTTATATATTTGCATTTTTATCGAAATCTAGAAAATTTTTAATAATGAGTTATAATTTAAAAATGCTTTTACTTTGAAAAATTATCTTTATTTAAATAAGAGAAGGAAGCATTTTAAGTATTGCCCCCTCATTTCTGATTGCATTTTATGAAAAAAATAATAATGCAAATTATGTATACAAATTATGTTATGCAAATTACATATTATGTGTAATGAAAGTTATGTAAATAGTAATGCAAATAATGGAATCTGCTAACAAGTAAAGTTGCTTTTACTACAACTGAAAAAAACATTACGATTGATTTTGTTCTGGCAAGCAAAATTTGATAAACTTAAAAATAATTATGTTTGTGAATTTTGAGAAGAATGTGATTAGTGTAAGAGTGTAACGTGTGTAAGAATAAACGCGTATGATAGCAATAAAATACAGTCAATCATTTGCAACATTTCTGTTCTGAATATTAGAGTAAGTTAAGCTCGGCACACATTTTGAATGTAACTGATTCACCGGTTGGCATTAGAACATTTAAAATAAATGTAAAGTTTTACAAAAATGTGCGTTTTCAAAACAGCACGACGCTTCTAGTACGCAGCGTATGATGCTACTGCCAGATAGCGAGCGTACTACATACATTTATTCTCAATTGGTTTCTATATGTAGCAAACTCTGTCTCTCTCTTAGACACATTGAAGAGAATGTAAAAGTTTCCATGAACGGGCATGGGTCTGCCAAGACTCAGGGCAAGCAAGAACCATAATCTCTCGTGAATCTTTTGCTGCAGCCAGTAAAAAGATAATCGAAGAGGATTGACATGTTATATCTATGTAGCAATTTGTCTGAGTAAAGGAAATGTGCAGTTTGTATATATTTCAAAAGTGATTTTGTATTCCAAAAGTGATTGAAAAAGTAACAAATCAAGAATGTTTACCTTGGTTTAAAAAGTAATGTAGTGTATCTGTGTATGATCCTGTATTTTAATAAATGAAAATATAGTATTTTAACGTAAAATTGACTTTTTTTCGGTGTGAAATGCTTACAGAACATTTGTATAAATTAATAAGTCCTGTCACGGAACATTTGAAAATATTTTGCTTATGGGCATCTGTGTATCTGTGTCTCGATAAAGGAATTGTGCAGTTTTTAACTGTCCCTTTGAATCAAACTGTTTTGTACAACTTTATTCACGCATCTTTTCCAGCCCTCATGTGGACTGGTTAACAAATTATGAGCTGTCTGCCGTGCATTTCTGTTACCCATCCTAAAAACTCTGGTGACGCTGCTACTGTTACTGTGTTTCTGACGCTTCTATAGCTTGTCCACTTTTTTTATTTGGCCAACTGTTATAACTTATTTATGAATTTTAAATTAGTGCGCACTGCATAACTTACCTTCAGAACTTCCTCTGTCCTCCTTTTGCCCATTATGTTCTAAACATTTTATAGGTATTGCTAAGTAAGGACCAAATGAACCGTACTGAATTGGATAGGAAAGGCTTCCGTGATTATTCTGATAAGGCCAATAGTACATACCCGTACTCGAACACTGGTCCACAACACATACCAGGATACCGATTGCAAAAATAATAGTCTGAAAACAAAAGAAAAAGTATTAGAAGATGTTGCAAAGTCAGTTTTTAGATTTTTAAAATCAATAATAGTCTTATCTATTCAAAATTTTGCGGATAAGAAAAAATTATTGATTTCTGAGAAGTGTTCGGTTTTTGCCCCCCCCCCCCTAGCATGTTCTTTCTAAATCCTTGTTTAACAAAAAGTGTACACATTACGATCAATTAATATTAACGAGAACGAAACAGAAAAATCTATCGACAGTTACATCAGCAATATTTTTAAAACTGTTATATCCATAATAAGTTAAATCCGTAATATGTTTAAAAGTAATATTATTAAGCATAACATTCTGGTAAGGAAACAACACTAATTATAGAAAATATTTCAAAACATTTCAAGATGTACTCGTACATGGGGAAGCAAATTCTAATACAATTAAGCACTGCAATGGTAATGACACTTGTAGCAAAAAAAAACGTAATTCTGGTTCATAAAACCGAAGTAAAATGTATTTATTCCATTGAACAACTTGCCGCTTGCATTGCTAAAGTGTTGAGAAAATATAAATGCATACTTAGATGAATGAATTATTTCCTTATATCTGTAAACTGTCAACCAACTTTGCATTTTTTTAACAAATTTCATGCTTACCTCCCTTCTATACATACTATGATTTAATATTTATTTATATGGCTTTTAAATTTTTTATTCATTATTTTAATTAAATGAGTTTACAGTTTTGTACAAGACTTACAATAAAGGTAATTATGACTTATCTTCTCTTTAATAAGTGTAAAACAGTTAATAAGTTTAGATAACGGCTTAAATATATTTACACCGAGAAAAAAAGTATAGTCAAAAGTATGGTAAATTAAGTTCAAAAGAATGGTAAAATTTACTATGTTTTTAACTCTATGTGGAACACCAAATAGCTCCAGAATTATTACCGAAGCTTCTTAGTAACTATTTTGGTAAAATTAACACTCAAATATGGTTTTATAGTGAGTTGAAAATTTTGTTAAATAACGTAAAATCTGGTAATTTTATCATGATACCTTAGAACATGGCATAAAGTCGTTTTTTTTTTGTTAAATTTATTTCGCAATTTGATATTTATACTAAATTTGCAGTAATAACGGCTGTAGTTTCGGAAACCAGGTAAAGTTTTACCATATAAGCGGAAAATTACCAAGTGAATGGTTTCAAATACCATATATCTTGTTTTTATTACCAGAATTAACATTACGATACAGCACAGTAATTTTACCAGTACTTTTTTACTGTGTATACTTAAAATTAACAAAAAAACCGTGTCCTTAAAATTAACAAACTAATGTAATAATAGCAGGGCATACCAAGGATGATAAAAATAATTACTGGTACATACCAGTAAATTATAGGTAAGAAATATTAAAGTAAAGAAATATTTTATAGGTATTATAAAAGTTACAATGATATTATATAATCATACCATTAAATCTTTTATCTATTTTAACTGAAAATATTGTAAAAATATTTAAAAAGCCTTTTCTTTGAACAAATGTTTTAGAAAAATAACTTTGACACTTTTATATATAAACACAAAAAATACTAACCGCAATTCCCATGTTTGGTTTTAATTTTTATCCTTATACTTAGAGCTGTTCCATACTTCAGAATAAACTTTTTATCTGGGACATTGTATTTATATGAACTTAAATATTCAGGTTTTAAATTTTAAATCACAGATTCCTTTTAGTAAGAATTCTGTTTTTATCTTATAATGCATACTTTCTACTGCATAGTCATCGCCTTGAAAATTACAAACACTGCCATTGAAATTTCCTCATCAAGGATTTTCGCACTTCTAATCCATTATGAGGTAAAATTATCAATATTAAAATTTAAGGTGACTGAAAGTCAAGATGAAATGTAAGCGAGTTTATAAACAATGAAAAATTGCACTTAAGTAACTTTTAAATCAATATTTTGACTCTTAGTAACAAAAAACCCATATATCTTTCGTGAATTGCAAGCAATTTTCAGAAGTGAATGACCATGAAGTAAAACTATTTTCGTTGAATTTGAAAATTTTTCCTTTTTTGAAATAAAGTAAAAAAATGTATACAATTCATAAGTGAAGGCAAACGTTGATCCTTACTTCTTTATTTTTTTCAAAGATAATCATCTCTTTGTTGATTTCAACTTCATATTACAAACAAGGTATTATTATGTAAAGATTGTAAAAGTATTTCTATTTTAAATTCTGAAACAAATTATGAAATAATTCTGAAATGAATTATTAACATATGGTTAATATACTGACCCATTATAATAAAAATTTCTGTGATAATTAGGGATAACATATTTGACAAAATACGTAGAGAAAAAAAATCTGGTAAAATTACCGTACTGTGTGTTAATGAAATTTCTGGTAAAAATCCGTAATTTTGGTAATGAACCAAAATATACGGTATTTAAACCATTTATTTGGTAATTTTTCCGTTCCTATAATAACGATTTTCGGGAAATTCTGCTTTATAAAATTATAATTCTTGTTATCCCACATAACGTAAAAAATACGATACTGAAAAGTAAAATAAACTGAATAAATGGTTTTTATGAAATATTCTAAGATATCAGGATAAAATTACTGAACATAATCAAGTTTACCAAATTGAATCACATATTATAAAACCATATTTTATTGTTAATTTTACCAAAATCATTACAAAACCGCTTCGGCAAACATTTCGATTTTATATAGAATGAGATCTGCGTGCTCTTTGAAATATTAAATTAGCAATTAAAGTGTCAAAATAATGTCCTTAAATCAAATATTACATAATAGTTTTTTCTTCTCATTTTTTTAGAACACATCATATAAGTTATTAATAAAATTATTAATTGGATACGTGATTAGGACCAACCATGGGATTCAATTCCCCTGATTAGGTTTAATTACGTAATTGTGCTTCAATGGTTAAACGTTACAGTAATTAGCCTTGGTTTATCACTACACTGAATCAATTTTTGGATCGGAATTAATTGGAAACCTGTAAGAGACATCACGCGTGTGTGTCGAACCTGATTGGAATCGTGGCATAAACGAATGCCACGATTTACCCGCAATGACATCTCTTTCAGGTATCCAATTTTCGTAAACATTTTTTATGCATTAGTATTTTATTTAAAAATAAAAGTATAAATTTCATTAATGCACTTATTTACGAAATCGGTTGCCAAAATAAGTCGTTTAGAAAATCGTTTGCAAAAAAATGTGTTTTATTTTGTAATTAATAAATGTTTTATTTTTCAGTTATTTTGTTAAATTAGTAAATCTATAAACTATTTTGGAGAAAAATAAGTTTGTATAAATATTTAAATTGGGAAAATAATAAAATATTTTTTAATATTTCTCCTAACCACTTAATGAAACAAAAAAATAAATCAAACGATTTTTCAAAAAACTCCGATTACTTTGTAATTAAATTACCAGATAAAGATGTTCTATAACTATAAAATATTAGCTCAAAACAGCTGAGGTAAAGTTTACTGTAGGAATTTTCTTAAAAACTTAAAGTTTAGAAAATTCCAGTTAGTTTTCTTTAGCTAAAAGTTATTGCAACACAAATTATTACTTGAAATGCAGGACATAAGGAAAGGAACGGGTGAGTCATAAATTTTTTTAATTCCCTTATCAACATTTAATTTTTCTTCTGTCTAATAAATGATTAAGTGCAAGTGGAAATAAGTTATGCCTCTTTTAAAATGAGCTGTTAATATTTTTAAATAAATTATTTTGGTCTAATTTATGGTTTTATTAACTATGATGAATATTAATTTAAAAATAATTATGGTTAAAAACATATCAGTTATTAAAAATAGTTTCCCTGCAATCTTGTTCATGTTTTACAACGCCTCTTAAAAATTGTGTACCCGATATGAAATATGAGATTTCTGATATTTTGATAAAAACGTAAATTAGTGTATAAAACGTAATAACGTAAACGTATGTAAGTATTATAAAACATAAACGTATATTAAGTAGTGATTGTTTGCATTTAAAGTACTAATACACTCTTTTTTAATTATTCGCAACCCTTTTTCTAAACAAGTAAAGCAGTTTATTAATTTTTCTTCCTATTTCTTTGCTTTTTTTTCCAATGCCCACCTGGATAATGACCTAGGTCATACAGGCACCTGAAGGGCAGATTCGTCGGCCACTCCTTCAGGGTCACTATATTAGGTGGGCCAGCGTTGCTCTCACAGTAAGGACAGATAGAACAGAGGAGGAAAGAACATCCCTGCCTTGCCCGGGATTTGAACCCAGAACCTTTCTGATGCTAGAGCAGTTCCCTAATCCCTACACAGGCCGGTGCCATTTCTTTAATTGTGAATGTGCATATTTCAATTCTTTATTTTTATTACTACAATCTAATATTTTAATCAATTTAATGGTGTGATGAATCAAGGTTGATGATTCAAGGTAATATAACTGAGAATCAAGATATGTTTTTAATCTTCTTTTCTTTAAGTTGCTTTCATTTTCAGTACAAAAATGATTTCCGTAGTAGGTTTGCTTTTTATAACAATCGTCTAGGAGCTTGTTTGTTTTCGTTGCAATTTTTTTTAAATATTAACACAGATACACAGTTAGAAATTTCTCGGTAAAAATTGTTAAATAGCAATTTATTTAATTGTTATTTTACCATATTCAACCAAAATAGTCAAATAACCATAAAAAAAAAAAAAAATGTTATGTAAACTGCCTTTGTGTGGGGAAAAAAACTTTTGTTGATTTTTTTTTACCTAACCAACCAGACTTATATCCAATGTTTACCAACCAGTTGTTTACCAACCAGACTTATGTCCACGTCAACTAGGCCCACTTTAAGAATCCAGTTTATTCCGTGCAGCTGGGTTACGTAATGTAGCTGAGAGGGCTAATCGGTCAATCTCATAACAGGTTGAATAGACGTTCGAATCCCAGAGTTGATAACACAATATTTCTCTCACTCTTTCAATACATGGAGATTTTCTAGTGTCCAGCACTCCCTAGTGGTGTCCCTAGACTATTGAAATACGAATAGATGGCGCAGCATTCACAGTGCTATAATGTTCGTTTCATTTTTATGGTTTATAAAATAAATTCGTTGTAAATGGTTACAAAACCGGATAATTTTGTATTCGCGCTTTTTTAACCGTAGCAGTAGTAAACGGTTTCAAACTTCACAACTAACCATAAACTTTATGGGTAATCGAATGGGCAGACTGCTGCCGATTATTTTACCGTAATTTTGGAATGAAAATTCTAACAGTGTATTGTCGAGTTATCTTAATTGGATCGACTGTTTGTGATGTTCATTTTCAACAAAGCGCCAATAGTGGATAATAATGGATGTCTTCTCATATTTCAAAGACTCGAGTTCAATTCCGATGCGATGGTTAATAATTACTTCTTAATAGGCCTTTAATCTGCAGGTCTTGAGTTTTTATAACTCTGATGAATTGTTCCTATAAACACCGTTTGCCAGGACTTTTAAAAATAAATTTAACGAGGCTGACAACAGCAAAAAAAATAATGAAATAGGAAAACAATCAAGAAAGTGAGATGAAAAAAAATATTCTTTTTAATAATAAAATGAGGTATACCTAGACTGCTCGTCCAATTGGTGTCTTATAAATTGGGGCGAAAACCGATATCAGTGTTTTTTCGAACACAAGACTAGGGAGAGAATCATGTATTTTTTTATTATTTTATTGATATTTTTTGAAAGGGCGGAAATGTGATTTGATAGCTTTGAAGCTGGAACTGGAATTAGAAGTAACAGAAGAAATTTCTAAGCCCAGGATACGGGATTTAATTGTAAATGATAAAGCTTATGAAGGGGAAGGAGCGAAGTTAGTACTATAGGAATTGGTGAAAGAGAGATTGGAGAAAGAATTAGAAGCGAAAAAAATCGAAAACAATCATTGCCGTTTGGAGTTGGGGTGGTAGGCAAAATTGGAATTAGAAAAATTAAAAACTGAACAAAGAGGAACAGTGCCAGTAATAGAAGGAGAAAGAGTAAACATGATGTTTCTTGTAGACTATATTTGAGGGTGCCCCTTGATTCTCGCCAAGTTGCGATCGCGGTTGATCGCCCAGCTGGGCTGGTTGGAAAGTTACCTTATCGCCCAGCTGGGCGGTAAGGTAACTTTCCAACCAGCTGGTAAGGTAATTCGGCTGGTAAGGCAACCTTTCTTCTTGATGATGATTGACCCATCGATGAAAAGACATTGATGAAAAGACACATCGCTTGAAAAAGAAAAGGTTGTCTTCGTGATGTTTGAAACAGACCAAATGAGAATATGGATCAAGCAAAACGATCTTACACAGAATGGAAAAGCAGATAAGATGCAGAATTTTATCAAGAATAGCAAATGGATGAAACAAAATGGTAAACGGACAATGAAGTAACGCAAATGAAGTAGAACTGTGAAACAAAATACTTGCAAGGCCAATAAATCTGCAGCCATAAAAAACCGAGAAGGATTATGCAAGTTTCAAATAAAGATTTTGAAATTATCATGTACTAAAATTGGAAACCGAAAGTAAAATAAGGCAATTCTTTTCGGAGAATTAAAAAGATTGCAGAAGAATTTTGATTAAATGGAGAAAAACCGCTAAGCACTTGAAAAGTTTTCATCATATTTCCTGTTTTTAAAAATGGCAAAAGAATGTTATTTTTTGAACGTTTTAGAACTGAATATTTGAACCCGGCCATTGAAAAATAGAAACAAACAGTACTTAAGTAGAGTTATGATAGATATTTCCTAAATTTATACAATAATATTAACAATATGGGATTAACTTGTTTACACAATTATCTTAAATGACTTTTTTCGAAATATTTTTACCGTATTAATTTTTCTATATACTATTTCATAATTTATACGAAAATACTTTTCAAGTATAAGGATGCAGATAATATTAGTGGAAATCTGATAAATTTTTTAAGTTAATGAAGATGATAGTTAAAACGTCTCTCTAATTTTATTTTGAATTATCTTAGGTACTTTTTACGTCAATAATTTTTTATTGTTGTCTTAAATATTTTACTTGCATGTAGTAGTTATTTTATTTAAGTTTATTAGAATTTAAAATTTGAATTTATAACAAAACGTAGTGGTTAAAAATTGAGATGTAATATCTAAATAGGGTTTGTAAAACACAAATATAGAAAACGCGAGATAAAAAATTTTTTTATTTATTTTTAAGAATGGAATGAGACTTGCTGGTTTTTAGAAGAGGTTGAAAAAGTAGTTATTTTGGTCCTTCTCTATGTAGTCTAATAAATGAATATTCCTTTTTTTTTAATGCCTCTCTATTTGAAATAACGCTAAACCCCATCCTTAATTTAATCATTGATGAATCTACTAGTCTGAACCCACTGCTTGTCCAATTTTCTGGTATCGTAATTACTTTAAAATTGTTCGAATTGTTTTTTTTCTTCTTAAAACTGAATCTTTGAATTTGATTGTTTCTATTTAAGTGTGTTCCTCGCAAACTGATGCATAAGCAGCAACTTTTCATAGAAATCATTTTATAAAAAATAATTTAAAAAAGTAATGCTCTAAATAATCTTGTTGGCTTTAATCTGAATATCTTCTTGTTACATAAATTGCTAAACTGAAGAGATGAATTATCATCATCGGCTAAAAATGCAAAGTAAATATGACTCACCTACGTGAATTTTCATCATTAATAATTTTCAACAAATAACAGGATAGCAATTAAAGTCAAATAAGCCTAATACTTATTTTTTGTAATACCAAACTCACTTAGTTTTGAAGTGTAAATAATATAATTGTAAATCATATAGTTTACATTTGAATTTCAAATGTAATTTTAAAATTACTTGCTAATGCAAATAATATATTTCAAGCAGAAATCGATTGTTCAGCAAGAAAATTAATTTTAAACCAAATAAAATCACAGAAAAAGCATGCATAATACTTTAATGCATGTTATCATAAAAGTAGAAAACGAAATGATAATATAAATATTATTTTCATGGAAATCACTTTATAGTATAACACTATATCGAATAATTACTTAGTTCAATCATTGAATATTACTCTATTTATAGTTCTTTACATTGAAAACTTAACATTTGAGCAACAACAAAAAAACTTTAAAAAGTTGAATTGACGGTGTCAAGATATTTTTACCTGGATGGTATATTTTTAAAACCTTTACGGTAACATTAATACTAAATCATATTTGTGATCTATTATAAAAATTGTAAAAATTATTACAATTGTTTTTTTCATAAATATAAGCGGAAAAATCATTTTTAATTAGGTATAATTTAAAAAGCGTCTTAAATAATATGTATTCATAATTTTTTAATATTATTATGAAACTTATTTCATAAAATATCTTGCATATGTATAATTGATGCAAAGAAATTAGATTTCTTGAAGAAAAAAACTATCCTCTGATCTACTGCCCTTTAAGTCTTAGCATAAATATTATTTGAGATCATGTTTTATCGTTTTTTTTAGCTATGGTGAGTCCAAAATTACATTCATCAATAATTAACACTACAGTTTGAATTCGTAAATAAATTTGTGCAGTTAATTATCAAATATAATTCATAATTTATTTTGAGCTACAGTTATGACAAAAAAAAATTCCTCACACTTGTTCTTGTACTTGTTTTGACGTGGTCAAGAGCTTTTAGCCGAATCAGTTGAAGCAAAATTATGCACTAAATTTTTTTCAATATAATAGATGATGATAGAAAGAAACTGATGGAAACTCTATGCAAGCAAAAAAATTTAATTTAGTTTTAAATCTTTCGAAGTTTTCATTTTAGGGTTCCTTAAAAAGTTTCAATTGTATAAATGATCTGTATTAATCTAAAACAAAAATTTAAATGTCAAGTTAATCAATTGTAAACTTTTTAGCTGGTAAACTGCATTAGTTAATTGTAAGGTTAGATTTGGCAAGTAATTGGCAAGATTAAATACAGACAAAAACTGTAACATTCTAAATTAAAACATAGTTTTTTACCTTATTCAAATTGATAAATTAATTTGCGCAATTATCAAAAATTTATAATCCTTTTGCAGAATTTTTTAATTGTTTAAAATGTCTATTAACCTTGATAAATCATGCAAACATTCTTGGTAATCATTCATTCATTAAGGCTTAAAAATATAAGAAAGTGTTCCTTAATTATATTTTTCATTAAATAAAATTGTATGATAAACATGAAATAGTATATAAATTATTCAAACATTTTGCAATTTACTTTATTTACAATTTACCGTTTTTTAATTTACATCTATAAAAAAAAATTTGTAAAATTATATCCAATTAAAGTATGCAATTGCTGACATGAAAATAAAATTTGAAGCATTTTTATGAATTAAATTTTTGCAGTTTTACAAATAGTCACTTAGAAGAAAGCCTTTTAATGAGTTTTCATAATAATGGGAAATAAAGCAGGAATTTTAAAAAGTTGTTGAAATGCATACGTCTAGAAAACGTCTTAATTAACACAAATATCATTTTCAATTTATTTATTCCTCATAAAAGCCTACCTTGTTATCATTTTCGCATGTAATCTTGTCCCACATGAGATTTTCAGAATTAATAATACTTCCAATTTGATAATTCAAATTTTTGTATTATTCGTTAAAAAAAATTTCAGCAAAATTTAGCCAAAACATTTGATAAACATTATAATCCAAAATATAATAACGAAAATTAATTCCATTTCAGGAAATAGGATTTTTATTTAAAACAAAACGCAGAATTTAACAACTTTATAAACATCAAAAACAAGCAAATATTTTTACAAACTTGATTTTTATAGACAATGCTCAGCTTAAAAATAACAATGTAATTAATTTTACGCAATAATATTTAAATTTTTATACAAAAGAATCACAATCAAATTTCAAAGCTATATTAAAAATACAACTCTAATATCAAAATAACATGAACAATGCACGAGTTTACAAATTATCAGAAAGTCTATTCACTGCTTGATGATTTCATATACTATTGATTTTCTGAGGAGCACAGTGGAATAGCTGATGATAAAATACATGCCTGGTGTCTCAAAATTGTAGACGAGAACAGATGAGTTGTACATTCAAGCAGCATATTCTTCGTATGCATTGACAATTGACTCTAATAATAATAAGAGTAACTAGCTTTAGCTGGATATGATTCGGGATATGTTTTATAAGGCATGTAAGGTGCGGAATATACGTACGGCTGCATAGATCTTGCTGGATAGGTGTAAGTGGGAGGTCGAATCAGAATATATCTTGCTGTCTTCTTCTCTTTTTCTATAATCACAAAAGTTGTTATTAGAAAAAATGGCATAAAAAATGTAGAGCTATTTTATTAGTATGGTATTTCAAGCGTAAATGACTGATTTGAAAAATTAATTATGGTACTCGAAAACCATTATTAAGCCAATTTTGACTGAAATATCATTTTTCTGTTTTTAATATTAAATAAAACTATGAACTTTTCTCCTTATAAAACCTTTACAGTTTTATTTCTACGTCAAATAAAATAATTAATTTTATTTTAAATTATATTATTAGTTAATTAATTATTATTTATTAATAGTCAATTAATTTTTATTTATTAATAGTTAATTAATTTTATTTTAATTTTAAAAAAAAGAGTTTATAATTGATGAATTAATTATGCATTTGTTCTTTCCTTTTTCATATAACTAATATTTCAATTATTTGTCTCCATTCTAAATACAATATCTCAAAATATTTTAATTTCAAATATTTGAAATTTTGCAGGAATGTTTTCTATATATATAAAGAATACACTATGAACTTGTTGATAAAAGCTATTATTTTATATTTATCATTTAAAATAAAAATAATTCGTTGCACTTTCGGTCTTTTTTGACAAATAAGTTTCGATATTTTCGTCAAAAAAATCCTAATATTGCTTTTAAAAGTATTTTCTAAAGTGTAATAAACGAATAAGACCTTTTAATTTTCGATTCAATATAACTTCCCGATTTCTGAATGAAAGATAAGACGTATTTTTTCCTTTAAAAATTGAGAACATTTATAAATAATTTTTAAGTCGAAAATATCAATGTTAACTAAAACAAACATATTTTTGCAATAAATATTATTCAATTTTTATAAAATATTTTTAATGTAGGCTCATAGAATTTAAAATTGAACTGAGTAGTTTGTGTTATTGCTACATTTTTCTCTGAGCATTTTTGTACAAATACATAAATATTTGCACGCTCTTATAAAATTTACATAATGAAAGAAAATTAACATCCACAAATATACTTTGCAGATTTTTCATTCAGGTCAATTTTTAACAAATTAATGAAAAATAGAAAACATAGCAATAACACACATTAACTGAACTAGTATTAACTAAATGTAATTAAGAACAAAAAACTATTAATGCTATAAGATTTCAAAATATGCGTTTAATTCTTCGTTACCTTCTTTCTTTTTTTCTTTCTTTTCCTTTTTCTCTTCTTTTTCACCTTCTTCTTTTTCACCCTCTTCTTTTTCGCCCTCTTCTTTTTCTTCCTTTTCCTCTCCCTCCTCCTTTTCCTCTCCTTCCTTCTCTTCGCCCTCCTCCTTTTCTCCCTCTTCCTTCTCTCCCTCTTCCTTCTCTCCCTCTTCCTTCTCTCCCTCTTCCTTCTCTCCCTCCTCTTTTTCTCCTTCCTCTTTTTCCACCTTCTCTCCCTCTTCTTTTTCACCTTCTTTTTCTTCCTCTTTCTTTTCACCTTCCTCTTTACCTTCTATTAAATGAATAAAATTTTTAAAAATAAAATAGCCAAAATATTTCTTCAGTTTTGTATAATTAAACAACAAATTGCAAAAGCAAATTTTAAAAGGAGAATTAGTTTAAAATTTAATTAAATTTTACATTTCTGTTTGCATATTTAATTCAGCGATGGTGTTTCTATTGTTATAAAATTTACTTACCTTAATTCCTTATTAATAACAGCCAATCGTGACCTTATAACTTTATTTTAAGACTGTTTATCCTGAATAATAAACTATACCATATTCCAGATTAGCGAATAATAATTAAAATTTATTGAACCAAAGTTAATTTTGTGCAAAGGAAAATTTTCTTGTCAGTGATAATATTGTTTTGTACTAATGAATATTACTAAATAAATCCTTTTTAATTACCTAAAATATTTTGGAAATAAAACCTGTTTCTTTCTAAGATTTACCAATTTTATTAATAATAAAAATAGATTTTGACTACTTGTGTAAACACAGTTTCATAAAAAATTACATATTATTTAATTTATTATTTTTTTCTGTGCACAATAAATTTCAATGAAAAATTGATGAAAAATAGAATAAGATTTCATTTTAAAGGCACAGATTGTCTCATTTTTTTATTGCATGTAACATATAACCATAAATTTATGGCTTCTTAAACAAGTAGCTTTTACCAGGTATTTTTTAAAAGTTAAAAAATGGTAAAATATTCTACTTTTAGACACTGATTGACACTTACAAAATATATTCACATTAAATTAAGGAAATGACGGTATTACAGTTTCTTAAATATCAACATAAAAAAATAAAATTGAGTTTCTTGGAAAATATTTCATAAAGTGATATCGTCCTAATTATTATATAAACAGTGTTAAGTAGCTATTGATGTCCACTGTAATTTACTTCCATCTAAACTAACTTATCTTTTCACGAAATGAGAAAATTAAAAGAATCAACAATTTGCAAAGTGTATTACAGAAAAATAATTTTAAGTCCCTCACCAAATATTTTTTTGAAAAAATCCAATATTAGTCTTATTATAGCAATAAAAAATTTTTTTATTATTCTTTCTCAAATGTTACTTACTGTTTAAGTATATTGACGGTTATTACATTTGGCTCTAGACCAACTTTCAACTATAGTGTTTTCTGATACAATCCATAATAAATCTATTTTATAATAAAGTAGAATTTCATTCAGATTTCAAATTCTGGTTCAGTTCAAATTCAGAGAAAAAATACTGGTAAGATTACTACATTTGTATGATAATGATATTTCGGGTTAAAAAAGAGCATAATTCTTATAATAAAACCAAATTATAAGGTATTTAAACCATTCGTTTAATTTTAATTTTTCTCTTTGTATCGTAACAATTTACAGAAAGTTCTGGTTTTTAAAATTATAATTCTTTTTAACACACATTGAGTAAAATTATAAAAATGAAAAGCTAATTTTACCGAATAAGGGACTTTTGCACCATGGTCTAAGGTATCCTGATAAAATAACCAAATTTTACCACATTTGGCAAAGGTTATAAACCGTATTTTATTGTTTATTTCATCAAAATTTATTGCCAAAGCGCTTCGGTAAAAATTATCTTTCTTGTGCTGTTCTTATGGAACCAGAAACCCGGTAAATGTTACCATATTCTGGTAGTTCTAATAATACATTTTTCAGGGTGTTTTTCTTTAATTGGAATTCAGCTATGTCCAACTACTTAAAATAAGTTTAGAATTAGAATAAAAGTAAAATTAGATAGACATGAACTATATAGTTGACAAATAAAACAATTTATTTAACAAAACAAAAACCCATTTAACTACAAAAAGAACAAACAAAAACGAATCAATCAACTTTTAATATTATTTTGCACTCACCTTTTTCATTTTCCTCACATTCTGCTGGAATAGCTACTACAGGAGCATATTGTTGATATTGTTGATATGGTTGGTATGGCATTGGATAAGAATTGAAATATGAAGATGCATAGGGATTTGAATAATAATATGTACCCATACCATATGACTGTTCTAATAAACATGCCAAAACTCCAAAGGCAAAGATAACCGACTGTAAAGAAACAAATCTATATAGTAAATCCTTAAAATAGAGTTCACTTTTTAAAATATAAAAGGATATATACTATTAAGAATATATATATATATANTATATATATACTTTTTAAAATATAAATAGTAATAAACAATAATATATTAATTGTTATTTTTTGTGCCAAAAAACTGTTAGCATGTTTTACCCAAAATTAATGAAAACACGAATTTGTATGCAGAGTTACAGACTCATAATCGGCTTTTAATTCAAAAAGACAAAAAGCATTTTTAATAGTCTACGCTTGAATTAAGGCAATTTTTCCTTGAAATATTACTATTATTTATCAAAAAATATTTTAAAAAATAAGAAGTTGCAATATTATTAGATTATCTTATTATAATTCAAAATTTCTACCATTATTTGCTTTAACTATCCTGTTATAATGTAATTTACTGAACCTATTATCATATTTCAATCCAATTAATACTTAGTGATAAGTAATTCCGCCAATTATTCATGTTTTCTTACATAATTATTTAATTAATAATGTTGGTCAAAGTGTTGAAAAACCAACTTAGAATTTAGTTTTTCACTCTTTGACTTTATTAAATAAAGGAATATAGCAATCTAGTACAAATTTAACTGTTAGAGTTCTATTCAAGTCCTATTTTTACCATGGAAGGAATTACAGAATAAACATCCCAATCTTATTAGAATTACAGTTCTAAACTTTAGGTTTTACAGGCACTTCTTTAAATTTTAAAAAATTCTAAATATTTTTCATTGTTCCTCATGGAAATTAAAGGGGCGTGTATCCCATATTTGTTTTCGTAACATTTATATAGATAAGTGATAATAAAATTTAAAGAACTTTTTAGGGAAATTTAAATTTAATTAATATCAAATACACATAAGATAGTTTTTATTTTGGTTGTGGTTGACTTGAGATACACAAAAAAGTTAAGTGCTTGTTAATCTAGTGAAGTTATTTTTTACATTTTTCCTAAATTCTTAAGTAAATTATTTTTAATCAACTAAGTAAAGCAATTAATTCTCTTTTGTAAATTAGTTGAGCTCAAATTTCAATGAACTGCTATCAATTTTAGACGATATTCTTCTGTTTACTCGTAAATATAAAGATTTCAGTAATTTATTAACTAATTAATATCTCATCTACTTATTGCCTGATTTTTTGCATCAAACTTATCAGAAATTTAATAGTTAATATCTCCTTTAAATTGATATTTTTTAGTTAAAATAATTTTATCTCACTCTTTCTTATTTTCTATATTTTAAACAAATAATTTGTTTTAATTAAACCTTATCTAAACATGCATTCTCTAAATTAATAATCCTTCTCAGAAGTTTTAATAGATATAATCTCTAAATACATTCTTATAAATACATTCTTATAAATTTGCCTTTAAGCTTTAAATATTTTACCCTATAAAATATTTTACAGATTGTGTATCAATTTGATTAATGATTTTTATTTATTTTTAGTCATATAATTTAGCCCTGAAATTAAAAAAGTTATCAAAAATATTTTTATGATTAAAAAAACTTGAAAGAAGATATTTTTTAAATAATAATTTAACATTCATTTGCATTTTTGTCATAACGTAAACATTTAAAAGAAATATTACAAGTGCTCAAGTGTATTATTTACTTCAATTATTTTTTCTCAACAATTTTTTTTTTGAAAAAGTATTAGTTTTTAATTTATTTTAATTGTTTGCAAATAACTAATTAATATTTTATAATCATAATTAAAATTAAATAAAAAGTTATTCAAACTTACTACTTTTCCCATATTAACGTCCGTTTGTTTAGTAATCCTTTCAGATAGCGATGTATCTTGTTAAGCTCTGCGAATTGTAACTGTCTAGCAAACGCTTTTATAGTAGAAAATAATAAGTCTCAACCAGATTTCTGTTACCTTATTCATATGCATTTTGCAAGAATTAATAATATATTGACCTAGCACATCATATTTCAACGCGTTTAAAAAAATTATTAAAGTAGTGTTGAATTTAACTATTGTCTTGCAGACAGCGGCTCTTGGTTAAAAAAAGCCTTGATGCAGAGAATGTCTGAGAAAAGCTTATTGTCACATTTGCTGAGAGAGCGTTGTGATTACACAAGGATATCTCAACTTATTTAAGTTTATTCCTGCCGAATGAGAAAATGGGTAATATCACACTTTCTGTGATATATGTATTCAATTTTCAAAAGTGGATGATTTATAAACGAATTATGCTGATTTTTTTCAATTCTACACGTAATTTACACAAAAGGATTATGGAGCTTTCTATGTGGTAAATAGCAACTGTGGCAGTGAACAAAAAGTGAAATGATGATTGTCATATGTATAATATTGCTATATTATAAGGCATAAATTGCTTTTGAGTTTCATTGTCAGCACATTGTATCAGAAATTTTATTCAATTTCAATTCTTTGTTGGATTTTTATTTTGAATTTGTTTTTTATCGCTCAGTTCTTGTGTGAAATCTTTGATGTTCTCAATTTTTAATATTATACTTTTATTTCAGCATTTTTTTTATAAATTTGTTTATTTGTCGAAATTTTTATTCGAAATAATTTTTTATTTTTAAAGAAAAATAATTTAAAGGAATAATTTAAAAAATGAAGTTATTCAACTAAAAACTAATGTTGAATTTTTATCTATTTTTTATCGTTCATTTCTTGGATTAAATCCTTGATGATCTCAATTCTAAATATTATACAATTATTTCAGCTAACTTTCAAAAGTGCTATTTTAAATAATTATTTCGGTTAAAAAAATAAAATTATTAAATTACAAATTCTAAATCATGTTAGGCCAAAGCAGTTATTATATGTTATCATTTTTAAATTCTTAATTATTTTTGTTAATTTATTTGTCAGTACATTGTATGAGAAATTTTATTAAGTTTGAATTCATCATCAGATTTTTTCTTTTTAATTCCTTTTTTATCTTTTATTTCTTGCATGAAATCTTTGATGTTCTTAATTTAAATATTATACTTTTATTTCAACAAACTGTCAATAGTCTTATTTTAAATTATTATTTATTTTTTAATAGCACATTTCAAACAATAATAATATTCATTTAAAAAAATTCTAAATCATGTTAAGCCGCGCAATTTTTTAAATATTATAATTTAAATATTATAATTCTTGATTAATTTTTTAATTCATATGTCAGCACATTATAACAGAGATTTTTATTCAATTTGAATTTTTTGTTCGATTAATATTATTTTAAAATTTTTAATTAATTTTTTTACTTTTCTTTTCAGCACATTGTAACAGAAATTTATTCAAACTGAATCCTTTGCTGGATTTTTATTTTGAATTTATTTTTATCGCTCATTTCTTGTATGAAATCATTGATGTTCTTAATTTTAAATTGCTTTTATTTCAAGAAACTATCAAAAAAAATTTAAATACAATTAAGTCATAGTATCTTTTAAATGTTATCATTTTAAAAATTTTAATTATTTTTTAATGTATTTATCATTTTTTTAGAAAATTCGAAAACTGTTAATTCATTTAAAAACTGTTAAACAAAGCTTAGTTTTCATAATAAATTTTTCTGTGTTATGTTTATACTAAGGAAACTAAGTAAACTAAGGAAAACCTCTTTCAAGATCTTTAAAGATCTCTTATTGTTTTCTAGCATTGGTAAAACTCGCGTTTTTTTTCGATCTTTCTTCTTCTTTTTTTTTCTTTTGAAAATTTACTGTGTAAAAATTCACGATCAAATTACAATGTAAAGTACCACCACTTTGGGTACATAATCCATAAAATCCATATTACTGTAAGATACAATTTTAATGCAAAATATTATACCTTAGTCTTTACAGTAATATTTATTTAATTAGAGTGATTCAGTAATTTTTACGGTAACTATTGCTGTAAAAATTATGGTATATCAGAATTGTTGTTCCGTTACATGATTCGGTTAAATTGGATTTTAATATAAAGGGTGCCAGCACGCAGAGTGGTAGTGGTGGTACTTTTTACCATAATATTTCACAGTGTAATAAAGAAAAAATATTCTCGTTTATCATCAAACTGGTAGGGGTGTCGGGACGGGAGGTCAGAAGAGGTCAAAGATACCTCCCAAAGATTTTCACTATTCGGCAAATTTTGACTGACCATTCGGCATATTTACGAAATTTCGTTTTCTTTCTCTTTTATTGGAATACAGAAATATAATTAGTCAATATTACACCTTTGTTTAAATTTCAAGTATCCATTCCACAATTCTTCCTCTACATATCAATCCTTTGACATTGAAAAGCCAATTTTTCAATCATTTGTCATGGAGCTCCTATTTTGTTGTACATACGAGCCAGTTTTATCAAAAATTGCGGGACGAAACATCAATTAGCTCATCTTCAAAAATCCCTTGCATATTTCTTTAATAAAAAGAAAAATTCTAAAAGTCTAGCTTTCTAGTGTTCTTGTTCTAGTGCTTTTATACAATTCAGAAAGATTAACAGAAATTGAATGCTTCTCTTTACATCGTTTGGACACAACCATGGCAAATATTCTTCTATCATTTAAAAGAAAATTGGATTATATTTACTACGGAGTTCAATGCCGAGAATTTTCTGCTTTTGTTCAATACCCGATCACCTTATTTGCCGATCACCACATTATTTGCTATTCAGCTCGTGAGATAGTAAAAAAATTACCCATGTCTTCATCTTAACAGCGAATTTTTTTTTTAAATTTTCATTTATCAAATGGTTCATTAATTGTTTTATGTAATGACTAGAATTATAAGCATAAAATCGCAAAGTCAATAATATATTAATAGAAAAAATTAACATATTTGGAAAATAGTAAAAACTGACTAATTAATTTTTTTATGAATCAAATGAATTGCATTTTTATATATACTTTATTCTACAAAGATTACGATTTTTTATCTTACATTTTTAAATTTGACAAATAAATTTATTTTAAAAGATTTCAGCAAATTTATGTTCAATATTCCGCCATTTTTGCTGAATTAAACATCTCATTGCTCCTTTTTCGTATAATAAATGAATGAAAGAGTTAAAACTTCGCTTGGCTTTTATACATGAAAATTAAACTTTAGTTATAGCAATTATATTTTTTAGCTGTTAGTAAACTTGATTTAAAGATGAGATATATGCTTGTTTATTGATCTGTATTAGAAAAATAATGAATATTTTTTAGCTGCCACATATTTTTAAGAAGTTTTTTCCTAGTGATATTGAAATAAAAATTGCAGCAATACCTGTAAGCATAAATTTCTTAAATTTCATCAGCTACATTTATACGCTAATGAATACCAGATAATTTTTATGTTGTTTTAATTAATAAGGTATTTACAATATGATCAAGAAGATTTTAAATTAAATGTATAAAATAAAGAAAAATAAAAATTTATTATTCAGTACAATTAATAATTTTCTTCAACGAAATCGGAATTTTCACTTACCGAAAATTACAATTTGCAATGCCCTTGCAAACTGACATTAATATTTTACTAAGTTGAGCAAAATGAGCTAATTGTATAAATATTTATATTTTTAAGTGTATTTTGCTTATAAATTGAACAAAAAGTATGAATATTTGCATCAATAGGTACCATTTATACGTTTGTGACAAAAAAGTTTTATGTCAACGTTTTATGAGCAAATCTGGCAAGAGTAAAATCCTGGTTTTATCGTCCTTTTCACCCGAATACTGTAAGATACATTTGACGCAAATTACTAAACCATAATTTTTACTGTAATAATTATTTAATTAGAGTGATTCTGTGATTTTAAGAAAATTATTAATTACTTTATATCATAAATTACTTTATATCATAAATTACTTTATATCATAAATTACTTTATATCATATTACTTTATATCATATTTTTTGTTACGTAACATAATCCGGTTAAAGTGAATTTTATGGTACACCCTGAGTGCCTGTGCCTTTTACAGTAATTTGATCTGAAATTTTTTACAGTGTAACTGCTTGTCTAATGTTATAAAAAACAGGTTAGAAAGTAATTTTGCAAATTTGCACCTCTAAACTTACACTTTTTAACATAAATGAATTATACGAATGTCCTTTTTTGAAGATATCATTTATTCCCGAAGTCCCGAACTGAGCTTTAATTTTTTTTCCAGAATTTAATTTATGAATACATATTTATATTTTTAACTTTATGAGAGACAGTTTAAAAATTAATTTATTAAATTTGTACATTCTTTACTCTTTTTGGATATGAATAGTTTATTCGAATATCACTATGTATAGTGGTAGCATACGCTATTGAGGTGAACTTTAATATTTTCAAGCATTGACACCAAAAGTTGCTATGTTAGCGGAAATAAAGCTGTATATTAAACATTACAAATGACCAGTCGAAAATTTATTTTACGAACTAAAATCCCATTGAGCCGAGAATTTTACGTTAAATTGTTTTTATGAATGTCAGTTTATTTATTGGTATGATGTACAGTGCGCAAAAAAATGGTCCACACTGAATAACTTTTGATTTTATTGATCGGATTTTCACGTTCTAGGATCCAATCTTAATGGCTCGTGGGGATGATCTCAAATATGCTGATTAATAAGTGCAGACGATATTTTAAGTTACGAAATCAGATACAAAAACGTACTTTCTATGAAAAAGCATACCTTTTTTTGAAAGCATTCGGATTTCTGACCCTGAAAATATAGGAGGTAGCCGCAATCTGGGAATTATGGTCCCAATATTTTGTTTAGGAAAACGCTCCAAAGTTTGGACCCCTAAATGCTGATTTTACTTTCTTCGCATTTCTCTGTGATTTGATTAATAGTTTAGTGAAAACTCAATTTCAATAGTTCAAAAGTGGAAATCAACAAAAATAAAACGACATATTAAATTTTTAGTTTATTGTTAAATGTAGTTTTTTTCCAACAGTTATGTTTCTAAGGAAACTAATAATTATCTTTTTTATCGTGGCTTACACTCTTTGAATTACGGTCATGAAGAAAAGGCCAAATATTTTTATTCTATAGTTGTTCATAATTTATTCGATCATGAGTAACGCATGCCTCCAATACAAATTAAGAACTTGAAACAATATAATAATATATTATTCATAGCAAGATAACAATATATTTTATAATATATTGAAGCAATATAATAATATATTTTCATATTATTCATGGAAGAGTTCTTAGGAAAAATCATCACGATTTTCATCTAGGCAATCAGATTTCTTGAGTAATCTGGTATTACCAAATAAAATTTCTGTATACTTGTAATGAATCTATCTGAAAACAGTACTAAGGTGCAGAGTTGATTTTTTCTTTTAAATCTACCTGTGGAAAAACTGTGGCTTATCACTATTTCACTCCAAGCCCAAATATTGAAAGTCACCAGTTGTGAATTGAATTTGAATGTACTTAAATGTAATCAATAACAGTAATTGCGCTTCCTAAATCAAAAGATAAATTTATTAGAAGGATACGAATTTTAAATGTTTTTTTCATGTCTTAAAGCTATTTGCTTTTGTAATTAATATTTTTAATGATACATTTTCATTTTACTTGAAACGTGTTTTTCTTTTTATCTGTAAAATTTCGAAAAATTAAAGAAAGGTTGAAGAATATAAACTAAAGTAGCTCAAAAATGGGTTTTAAAATATTTTTATTATCATGATTTTATTGTACCAAGCTAAGGTGCGCTAATTTTTTTTTGTCCATGAGTGTATTTATTTTTATCATTTTCTAAACAGCGTTACAAAATTCTTACAAGAGATTTATTTTTAAGTGTTACACTGTCATTTTCTGTTTCTTTAAACTGTTGAACAAAAAATTGAAAAAAGCATACTATTTCTGATAGTATGCTTTTTGATAGTATGCTAGTGAATAATGTCTACTTAAATCAAGAACCTAATTTTAAAGCAGTATCGGTATTCAGGAACGGGATTTTATTCTGCTTTGAACTACTGTCTACTTTTTTTAGTAATTGCAAGTCTCTAAAAACGTTGTATCAATTCATATAAATATTTTATTTCACATAAAAAAAATCAGTTTCCACTAACAATTTCATTTAATAAACCAACATTTACTTACAGAATAATAAAAACTTTATCCTGAAACCATACACACAAGAAACATGCAAGAAACGTGAGTCTTTTCTTACTTCAAAAATCACAGATACGATGAGTATTTTGACTCGGAGGCTTGTTAAAAACCTTTACCTTTTCTAGACCAAATTATTTGATGAAATAATTTTTACATTTCAAAATTTTTCATTTTACAATAATTTTTCCATTTATTTATAATGAAATATTTTTTGTATACGTCTCACATACGAGCTAAAAATTCACATATAAATTAAAAAAAACTTAGAACTGCAACAAATTATCAAAGTATTATTATTATTTAAAACTAATTATCGGTACTATCAGTCTTACAAAGACAATAAAAAATTAGTTAATAAATTAGAATAAGACTTTGATTTTAGTAATATATAGTTGTTGACTTTGCTTCATCTAAAGAGTCATTATTAATCTTTTGTAGGTATTATATTCTACTTAAAAAAATAAGAATAGCTGCTTTTCATGGGATAGGGTTCCGGGTAAGCTCCAAATGGTGACATATATGGCGCAGAGTACTGCTGTACTACTGGGGCAGAGTACTGCTGTATTGCTGGCGCAGAGTACGGTTGTACTGCTGGCGCAGAGTACGGCTGTACTGCTGGCGCAGAGTACGGCTGTACTGCTGGTGCAGAGTACATGTACTGCTGAAATGGTCTAGCTGGGAAGGGATAGGCGAAAGGAGGAAAAAATGGAAACATTTCTCTCCTCTTCTTTTGCTCTGAAAAGAAAAAAAGTATAATTATGTATAAATTAAAAATAAATGTTTTTGCATACATAGTGAAGTGATCCTTAAAACTAAAAACTATATTTAGGTTAAATTAAAGATTTTGATGTTGATTATGCAGGTTATTTTTAAAAATGATGCTAAAAAGCTAGTTGCCTTTTGTTGGGCATAGAAATCATTTAAATAAATGTTTTTAATTAGCAGAAAAGATTTCTATGTTGCATTGATATATACGTAAGTAAATGTTTAAAATAAAGAGACACAGACATGCCCGAAGAGAAAAACGGATAAAATATAAATATGTAAGGTAAAACAGAAACAATATTGAGCTTAAATGTAGTAGATAGTTGTTAACTTTAGCTACTACTTTAACTTCAATTATTTTTATAGAGATAGAGAGAATTAAATAGATTTTAACTTAAATAGTTTTGTCAGGCATTAATTATGTTTGCTTTATTTTATTTTTCATTACAAATATTTTGCTTCTTAATACTGTTACGCATCTTTGCTTATCAAAACTGAGAATAAAAACTGAAAATACGCTTAAAAAATTAATTTTTATCAATCATTTCAACTTAAGTATATTTTCATTAAAACAATGTTTATGGTTACGCTTATTTAGAAAATTTATATTTTAATTAATAATTTAGTAGAAATTATAAATCTTACCTTTTTTGGTTTTATTTCTCTTAATTCCTTTTTTGCCTTTCTTTTCCTCTTCGATTTCTTTTTCTTCGTCTTCCTTCGCTCCCCCTTCACCTTCTTTATTTTCTACTTCTTTGTCCTCGCCCCCTTTCTCTTCATCCTCTTTCTTTTCTTCCTCTTTTTCCTCACCCTCTTTCTTTTCCCCTCTTTCACCACTCTCTTTCTTCTTCTCATCTTTTTCTTCACCCTCTTGTTTCTCCTCTTCGCTTTTTTCCTCTTTTTCTTCGCCCTCTTTAGTTTCACCTTCTTTTACTTCACCCTCTTTCTCTTCACCCTCTTTCTCTTCACCCTCTTTCTCTTCACCCTCTTTCTCTTCACTCTCCTTCTCTTCACCCTCTTTCTTTTCCTCCTCTTTTTCTCCACCCTCTTTCTTCTCCTCTTCTTTTTCTTCGCCTTCTTTTTCTTTACCCTCTTTCTTCTCCTCATCTTTATTTTCCTTCTCTTTTTCTTCACCCTCTTTTGCTTCACCTGCTTTTTCTTGTCCTTCTTTCGGTTCATTTCCTTTCTCTTCACCCTCTTTCTTTCCCTCCTCTTTTTCTTCATTCTCTTTCTTTTCCTCTTCCTCTCCTTCACCTTCTTTCTCTTCCTCTTCTTTTTTTTCACCTTCTTTAGCTTCCTCCTCTTTTTCTTCACCCTCTGTCACTTCACCCTCTTTCTTTTCCTCTTCTTGTTCTCCACCCACTTTCTTCTCCTCTTCTTTTTCTTCGCCTTCTTTATTCTCCTCTTCTTTATTTTCCTCCTCTTTTTCTTCACCCTCTTTTGCTTCACCTTCTTTTTCTTCCCCTTCTTTCGATTTATTTCCTTTCGCTTCACCCTCTTTCTTTCCCTCCTCTTTTTCTTCATTCTCTTTCTTTTCCTCTTCTTTCCCTTCACTTTCTTTCTTTTCCTCTTCCTTTTTTTCACCCTCTTTCGCTTCCTCCTCTTTTTCCTCACCTTCTGTCACTTCACCCTCTTTCTTTTCCTCTTCTTTTTCTCCATCCTCTTTCTTCTCCTCTTTTTTTTCTTCGCCTTCTTTTTCTTCACCCTCTTTCTTCTTCTCTTCTTTATTCCCTTCCTCTTTTTCTTCTCCTTCTTTTTCTTCACCTTCTTTCGGTTCATTTCCCTTCTCTTCACCCTCTTTCTTTCCCTCCTCTTTTTCTTCATTCTCTTTCTTTTCCTCTTCTTCCCCTTCACCTTCTTTCTTTTCCTCTTCTTTTTCTTCACCCTCTTTCTCTTCACTCTCATTTTTCTTACCCTCTTTTTGCTCACCCTCTTTTTGCTCACCCTCTTTTTCTTCGCCCTCTTTTTCTTCGCCCTCTTTTTCTTCACCCTCTGCCTTTTCCTCTTTTTTTTCTTCTCCCTCTTTCTCTTTACTCTCTTCCTTTTCCGTACTCTCTTTCTTTTCTTCATTACCCTCACTTTCCTTCTTTTCCTCTCCTTTTTCTTCGCCCTGTTCCTTTTCCTCTTTTTTTTCTTCCCCTTCTTTCACTTCACCCTCTTTCTCTTCACCCTCTTTCGTTTCACTTTCTTTTTCTTCATTCTCTTTCTTTTCCTCTTCCTCACTTTCTCCCACTCCTTTTTCCTGGCCCTCTTTCTTTTCCTGTTTTTCACCTTCCGCCTCTTCTTTTTCCTCACCTGCTTTCTTTTCTTCATCTTTTTCTTCGCCCTCTTTGCCTTCTCCTTCTTTTTCTTCGCCCTCTTTTTCTTTATCCTCTTTACTTTCACTCTCTTTCTTTTCCTCTTCTTTTTCTTCTCCCTCCTTCATCTCACCTTTATTTTCTTCACCTTCTTTCACTTCACCCTCTTTCTCTCCACCCTCTTTTTCTTCATTCTCTTTTTTTTCCTTTTCCTCTCCCTTGCTCTCTTTCTTTTCCTCCTCTTTTTCTTCGCTCTCTTTATTTTCCACCCCTTTTTCTTCCTCTTCTTTGTTTTCCCCTTTTTCCTCTTCTTTCTTTTCCCCTTTTTCCTCTTTCTTTTCCCCTTTTTCCTCTTTCTTCTCTCCTTTCTCTACAAGTTCTTTTTCTTCGCCTTCTTTATGTTCTTCTTTTTCTTTGCCCTCTTGCTTTGGCTCTTCTTTTTCATGTTTTTCTTCCCTTTCCTCGTATTCCTTGCCTTCTATTTTTCCCATTTCCTCTTTTCCCTTTTTCTTTTCTCCTTCTTTCAATTCCTCTTTCTTTTTATTCCTCGTTCGGCTTTTATGATTTTTTTCCTTGATCTCAAAATCTAAACAAATGAAATACTATGAAATTCGAAGCAAAACTATATAAAATTAATTTTTTTCAATTTAAAGAGTAGCAAATTCAATTTTTTAAAAAAAATTCATGCTTAACCTACCAAAGCAAATATCTTACAAATAATTCAGAATGAACAATGTTTTATTAATGTTTAGAACTCATAGTTAATAGGGTATTTATGCACAGATTGAAACTGAACTTAAATCCAATCATTATTTCTTAATTTATTTCTTGCAATTAAATATTCGGTGTACCTGGTGTACCTAATTCTGAGGGTGTCATTTACTTATTATAATTTTGTCTATCAGTTTCCTCATTATCACTTACTATCACCATTATCACCAATTTTTTATAGAGCTTTCATGAAGCAGAAATAGCTAGCTCTTTAAAATTTCCTCCAAAATTATTTTCATTGAAAGAAAAATTATAGTTATCATTATAACTGAAAATAACAAAATTTTTTAACGTGTTATTAAAACAAGTTAAAAAATAGAAAACCATTTTTAAAGAAATAATTCTTCTTAGAATATCTAGTTAAAGAACATATACTAACTATGTAATGAGTCACGACATAGTAAATACTGAATCTTTAATGAAAAATTAAAAAACAAATTTTATAAAATTTCAATGAAATTTCAATTCTTTTAGAAAGACAATTTGGCACCACAACGCAAAGTTTCAATAGTCACGTCCTATCGTTTCCTGCTCGACGTAGTTGGTTGTCACCCTGTTGGAATATCCTCTGTAGTTATTTAGGATAATTTTCCTCATCGTTTTAAATACAAAAATCAATTGATGTCTACATTAGGCGTTACCATTTAAAGCGGTTTTCGAAAATTGTTTCATCTCAAATGGTGGAAGGTAAAAGACTCACTAGGCATTCTCGCCTGAGAAGGTGATTTCATAATTGATGATACAAAATAGTTTAGTTTTAAAATATAAATAATACTTCTAATATACTTTACATTAAAAAAAAAAATTTATTAGTCGGGATAAGTTTTATTTGCAATTGTTGTCTTTTTGTCTGATGATAGATTAAGGAAAAATCAAAATATAGAATGCTGGTTATTAGTGACGTGGTTATTATTAATAACAACCGGATTAATAACCTGGCTGCCCCTTTCCCGCTATTCCTTTAACTGATTTTATTTTCTAAGGAAAAGAACCATTGTTGGGCTTCCACTTACCCGTTATTCTATTAGCTAATGTTTTTATTTTTCTAGATAAAAGGCCATTGATTGTTATACTCTACACCTACTTAAATTGTCTCGGCCGAATGTACTGACATTTCCTTCACCGATGATTTCAACCTATTTGTGTCTAACGTTTGTTTAAAAAGACGGTTCATCTTTTCAGAAAAGAAAATGTGATAGTTCAAGTGTTTAATTATTCGAACTTATTTTTCAGAAATAATATAAATATGTCTTCAATGACATATTTTTAAGATAAGTACTTATATTTGTATCTTAAGTTATGATACAACTCTTTTTTAAACGTTAAGTAATTAGCAAATGAAAGAAATATCCATACCCTCATTGCCTGCAATTTGTGACAATTTCCTATAACACCCCGCAAATGTTAACGCGTCAAACGTTACTTGACCTAAAATCAATTCTGAATTAAAAGATTAGAGTGAACATGTTTCAAATTTGTTGATGCATCGGGTAGATTTAAAGGGTGAAAATCGTGAAAAAAAATTATCACTTGATAATTTAGCTCATAGTTTTCTGTAATAGAAAATTCATGAAGAATAGTTATGGATAAGAAAGGGCACGCAACAGAAAAAGGCAGCTTAAAAATACTCAATTTTTAGAGTAATTATTTTTCAGTTTCTGTCCCTTCATTAAATTGACATGCCTCATATCTTATTGAATACTTTTATGATTAAAATAAATAAGTATATTCAATATTTCTTTTTAAAAAAAACTGCCCAAAACTCGCAATTTAAATTAATACTACGTACTATTGAGGTATTAAAGGTTTCGAAATGTTAGAGGTTACTATTTTAACTTACCTTAAAACTAAAAAATTTTTTAAATAAATGTTTTTAAGCAAAGATTTTAAAAAAAATTGCAAAAAATTATAGTTTTAAGTTAAAAATTGGACTTTTAAATCAAACTATAGATGTGTCAAGAATATATAATTCGAATAAAAATCTTAAAGTCTAATTAAAAATTAATCACTTTAGGCTATGGCGATATTTTTAAGTAAAATACGGCAAAAAAAAACTAAATCGCGACAGCTTATTTTTAGTTTGTTATAACTCAAATAGAAAATCAAAAAAACACGGCTATTAGTAGATCAAAAATATGTTGGGCCACTCACTTTCAATTTCTTCATTTCCTTCTTCACATTTTACTGTTATAGCCACAAGAGGAGCGTAAGGCTGAAACATGGGTGGATAAGCACCTTGCATATAGGGAGCCCCGAGAGCACCTTGCATATAGGGAGCACCGAGAGCACCTTGCATATAGGGATTATTCCAGTAATACGGCGGCATGCCTGTAGAATGTTCTACCACGCATATTAAAACTCCAAGTGATAGGAGTATTGACTGCAAAAATTAGAATCAAAGAAATAAATATTAGTACATTTTACGTTACTTTTTATCAAGGGAAAATAATAAACATTAACATATCAGAGTTTGGCTTTATCATACATGCATAATTAATCAAAACCTGCATCAATAAAATATATAT
>NC_092209.1:55872142-55890156 GCF_043381705.1 Parasteatoda tepidariorum | reverse complement strand
ATGTTATGCTTACGAGGCGATGTGTGAACAGGCTTCATATTCTAGGAAGATATATTATTATTATTATTATTTGTGTTCAATTTATTCTAAGATACCACTGTCTGTTGCTGTCCAGGCAAACCTAATCAGTATTCTCTAACCGATTCAATCTAAAACAATGCTCTACCAGTTAGCCTTACACAAAATCTAGGTACTAATGTAATTAAAATTTATTGTAGTTTAATTATCAAGTTCATGCAAACATTGTTACTTTTTATTTCACTCAAATTGCATTTTGTTTTCTTTCAAAAATTAGTAATGTGGCCGTCTTTTAATGATTAAATTATAAATTCATTTTAATTAAATTTAGAATTTGAAAGAAAAAATATTTAACGCAAGTTTTAAGCAAATGAAATATTTAATTAGTTGTACAATGCGCAAAATAAAAAACGGACCACCCTAAATAACTTTTGATCTAATGATTGGATCCTCACGTTCTAAGACTCAATGGTTTGATGCTGTGACCTCAAATATGTCAATTATTTAGTGCAGACGATATTTTAAGTTATGAAATTAGACACAAAAAGCATACTTTCGCTGAATAAACATACCTTTTTTTCGACGAATTCGGATTTGTGACCCTAAAATATGAAAGATAGCCGCAATCTGGAAAATATGGTCCCCCTAGTTTGCTCAGGAGTGACATCCAAAGTTTGTACCCTTTAATGTTAATTTTATTTTATGCATATTTCGCCATATCTCGAGAACTTTTTAAGCGAATAGAAAACTTTTTACACACAACTATAAAGTTCGTTTATCCAAAGGTGATAACATTAAAAATATAACTTTTGGTAAATATTTATTATTTTTACTATTTTATTCAAAATAAGAGTCGAAACAATTTATAACTGTAAAGTATGAAATTTTTTACATAATTTTAAAGAATGTAATTTTAAATAGCAAAGTACAGAATTTGAATGAAATCGGTCAAACAGATACTCAGAAATCAAATTTTAACTATGTCGTATTTTTAAAATTCAATTTCTCAAGGCTTCTTCTTTTGGCAGAGCCCCAACTTCATAGACAAAGTAAATAAAGACAATTACGAACGTATTTTCTAATAAAAAACTAAATTTTCTAAATACTTAATGAGAGCAATGAGATATGATCTTAAGTTTTATGTTTGACTATTAAATTCGAAGTCTTAGAGCTGTATCTACCCTGTAAAAAATGGATACTCAAATATCACGAATCTTTCTTTGTTTCTGACGAAACTGTTTCCTGGTACATGCTCCAAGCGATAATTTCATCGAAGTGGCAAAATGACTATCTTCACTTCTTTGAGACAACGTATTTCGTCAAATTTAAAGACATACTTCCTCATTAAATTTTTTTCCAAAGTAAAAACACCGTAGTGCTGAATATTTCTAACTTTTATAATAATCACTTTATCGTGAACACCATATAGATGAACCAATGTCACCCAACAACACCACAATAAAGGCAGATATAACAAAGAGATAAATTACATCCATGCCCGATGCGGGGTTTGAAACGAGGATCTTTCTGGTACGAGGTCGAATCCTTGACCATGGTTCCACATATCTGGTCGATCGTCTAGTCTTTATTCTAGTTTCGATTTTTTTTTTTTGTCGTATGCCTGTTTTAGGCAGAGGGGGTGCGATTGTTCCTGTTTTTCAGTGGCGCCATCTATGGCCAGGAATTCGACTTCTGCCACGCCATTCACACAATCACAACCCGTTTATAGGGCGAGTCACATTCACACACAAAGGAGAAAGGACATAGAACACAGAGAGAGAGAAAGAAACATCCATGCCTTGCCCGGGATTCGAACCCAGGACCTTTCTGATGCAGGGGCAGTTCCCTGCCCCCTACACAGGCCGGTCGGCTCTAATTTCTATGATCTAGTTAATAATCACCCATACTACACTATGACGAGATTTTGAGTTGAGGAAGCATTTTCGTCACACAAAGACCTTGCGTTTCGTCACAAATCACGTGATTTCGTGACAAAATGATTCTCAAAATTAAGGAAATACAGCCTAAAGATTGCTGAATTGTCAAGAATGAGAGTTTTATTTCAGAGAGATATGGTAGTCTAGTTATAAATTTGTTTTTGGTGTAATATATGCTTGTAGTCAAAATTGATTAAAACAAGCAGAAATATTGTTGTCTTTGAAATAAAGACTGAAAAGAACTGCTGTAAAGGTTGAAAATTGGTATCAGAGAAGCACATTTCTTTATTAAGAAATTTGGTAATTTTATTTTAATTTGAAAAGTGCGATAGAAAATAATAATGAAAGTTTTAAAAATGCATAATATTTTTTCTAATTTATGAAATTTTTTATTATCAGAAAAATTACATTTATTGAAAAAGTTATTCATTTATTTTTCAATAGAATTTTACTTTAAATAATTTCAAATTGCAGTCAAATTTAGAAATCAATAATGGATTGTTGACTGGGTCTAACAATAATTAAAGGTTTCAAATGTTGCAAAACAAATGTCCTAATGTTGTCAAAACAAATGTCCTAACTTCCAGAACGCCATTTGGGAACCTCTATTCTAACCTACATTTACTATTCTAACCTACAAGTGTGAATTCCATTTTCTGCCACCATTTAAACCTCGGGTCTCAGATCTATATGTCAAAATATGCTTACCAGTTGGCCCATTTTTATCCAATGTAGAATTTCTTTCGATAGCAGTAGAAATTTCTACTTATTTCAGTTAACTGTGACTACCTGGCAAACTGACGCGTCTTATATAGGTAGAAAATATTAATTCAGTCATTTTAAACTATAAATTCTCAAACTTTTGACAGCGTCAAAAATTTATAATTGTTCCTATCCAACTACAAGGTATTTTATATGAATTTTTAAAAACGAGGATTAAAATATTGAATTTAAGCATTGTTTTACAGAAGAACCTACTTTCTAGAAAACCTTGACGCTTCTTGTAACTTCAAATTTTAAGCGTCTGGGACAAATTATACAAAGGATATCATTTTTGTTTCAAAATATTCTTTTTCAATGGATGTTGAATAATTTGCAATTTTCGCTTATCTATGCACTCAAATCTTTTTAAGAAATGCTTGCATATTTTTTTGAAAACAGTTGAATTTCTTTTTAAAAAAATTAAGATTTATTCATTTTTTAACTTTATAAAAATCGTTGAAGTGACAGTTATGGAAATAAATGCATTGTACTGCATTATTAATGGGTAAAAATAGCTCTTGAACGCGCAAGTTGTCATCGCCTTAGAAAAAGAAAATATGTTTATAACGTTTCTGATTTAAAATATTTCCTTTTCATTCAAAATAATGTGAATGACCATTTTAATTCAAGAAGAGATCTTACATTTGATTTTAAAAATAAAATTTATAGTGTCATTATTGTATAAAAAATAAAAGGCATGTGCCGTCACTGGCGATAAATAATTTAAATGTTGTGAAAGAAAGGTTTTTAGAACTCCTGTACTCTCTGAATTATTCTATAAAAAATATTTTACAGATCTAATATGAAATCGATTGGTGACTAGCAAACTTTTCTTCATGGAAAGTTTTCCATTTTTACGCAAACGCAGATTTTTATGGCTTGTTGGTTAAATAATCTTAACAAACTTGTAAGGAAAGGCTCTTAGAAAGGGTAATTATAACTTTTATCATTACTTAATTAAATGTTTTTTTTATTATTAACACAATGTAAAATACATTTTTCTTATGTTGTTCTTTAGTTTGCATTGAATAGTATTTTAGTTTGAAGAAGAAGCCATTTACCTACTTAATTTGGTGCTTCACACCATTTGGTGCGTAAGGCATCGGCACTACTTCTCCATGCTCTACAGGCCACGAATTTGTAATTCAGCTTCTTCTGTTTGGCATTTTCTTTAAACAATATATTTTTTGTGTCCAAGAAGCAATTTTTTCATAATAGAAACAGCGTGCATTGTATTTCCGACCCACTACAGTCAAAAGGAAAAAGAAAGCGAGTCGCTAAGGACCGTTGAAAATTTAACCCCCGAGCTTTCCATCTTTTTCCGCCAGATATTCCATCTTCTTTCTAAGTTAATCATTGTTACTGTTATTTCTTCATGACGTTCATATTGTGAAACTCAATGAATCAGTTTATTTAATAGCATAAATTTCGTCATCAGAAATAAATAAGCATTTATGTAAAAACAGGAATCATTAGACAAATCGGGAAAACTTTTCTTCTAAGATAAATTTTCATATATTTTCGTGTCTTCTTTAATGCTTTCTCTTATGTTTTTATTTTCTTTAATTTTTTTGCTTCCTTTATTTTAATATTTCACCAATTTTCCGTTTACATGTTAAGCAGATTTCGACTTATTCTACTTAATGTAGATTTCTGTACAGTTCACAGTATTTTAGAAGGAATTTCGCTTTATATAATTTGGCATTTTAAACAGAGTTTACCATATTTATTTACTTATAATTTTAAGAAATTTCTATCAATTTAGAATTATCTGGTACAACTGATAATTGGTATAATAAAAGTTTTCATTTCAATATTTCCAAATTATATCCAATAAGCGAGCAAGCTGAGATCGTATTGCGCATTAATCCGACGAAAATGCGAAAGCAGTTCCGAGCTAGAGCACCATTTCTTTTTTTTTTTTCTTTTTTTAACATTTGTATTGGGCTTTCCATCTTCCATCTTTTTCAAAATGTTCATACTACTTAAACACTGGCCTTGTAATTGAAAATGTAGCAATGTTGTTTATTAAACATTGAAATGTAGATAAAAGAACGCAGTTGGGATTATAATATTAAATTAAAGATTCAAATTAACTAGAAGAGGTTTATCAAGAAATTAAGTCCATTAAAAACTTAAAAATTTAATTGAAGAAAGTTTCATACTTTAATGAATAATAATTTTCACACCAGTCCCGCTGAATCGATACATTCATCTCTGCTTTTTAAACTTATGAGCTTTAAAATTTAATATCTCAATTTTGATAGTATTAAATTACAATGGTTATGATAATCAGGTGGGGAACTAAAGAGCTCTTTAATCTGTAAGAGTTAATCAGAGTAATGAATGTAATGTTCACATCATTTTAAAGAATGCAAGTTTGAGGGGCAAAATACAGAATTTTTGAAAAATCGATCGAATAGTTCCTGAGAAGTCGAATTTCGAAAACACAACTTTTTGTTGAAATTCGATATCTTAGATATTATTCGACTGATTTTGCTCAGAATTTGTATTTTGCCATGCAAAATTACACTCTTTCAAATGATGTAAACATTTGTATAACTTTCAATTCAAAATATTTCCAACTGTTATAAAATAAAATAATAAATAATAATAAATATTTACCAAAAGTTATTTTTTGCATGGTTATTATCTTTGGATGAACGAATTTCATCATTGTATACGAAAAAAATTTTAATTCGCTTAAAAGGCTCTCTAGATATGGGGGAAAACGCAAAAAGTGAAATTAATATTAAAAGATCGAAACTTTGGAGATCTCTTACGGCTACCCCAATATTTAGGGGGTGGCCGTAATCCGAATCTGTTGAAAAATTGGTATTTTATTCATAGAAAGTACATTTTTGTCTAATGTCATATCTTAAAATATCGTCTGCATTAATAAATTAGCATGTTTAGGTAGTCCCTTCGAACCATTAAAGTTGTGTCCTAAAACAAGAAGATCCGATCATTAGATCAAAAGTTATTCAGGTTGGTCATTTTATTTTCTTGCTCATTGTGCACTAATATTGAAATAAAAGGAAAGTTAAAAAATAGGATCTCATATTAGCTCATTTTGGGATATCGAATAAAAATTTACTGATGTATTTGTTTAAAGAGCGATTAAAAAATTTTAAATATGAATATAAATTTATGAAAGAAAGAAAATTAAAAAGCTAGGAAATATGTATGCCGAAAAATACATGACAGGCTTAAAAACACCATCTAGATAAATTAAATGACAGAATCAAAAAATTTGTAGCAATTGTGAGCAAATATTGTGAAGGCAAGGAACTTTGTATTCCAAATAAGGCCCCAAAACGAAACCTTGAAAGGGCCAGGAGTCTTACAAAGACGCTATTTTCAGCAAAAGTATGAAAATTCATTTCAAAACGTTTAAGAAAATCGGAATTTCTAGCGAGAAAGTTTTGCTGAAAAATCATTTTAATTTTTGTTTAAGATTTGTAATTTGTTTGTAATTGATTTGTAATTGTTTAAGATTAATTTTGTTTATCGAAAATGACAAATACCAGTCACCCAAAGTGTAAAGGAGAAACATCAGACTAACTAGAACACACTATAAAGCCTACAAAACTAAATTATGCTGCTTGTATATACTTGTATATACGTTTTACTTGAAAATACAAATTCGTGAAATTTCTAAACCACCCTTGAAGCGTAAAAATTTATTCACATTTTAACTCAAAACTTTTAATTTTCTCATAAGTTAATAACACTATTTTAAAATATGGATTTTACAGAAAATATTGAAGATAGGCGCTTCAATGCAATTTCGTGAAATCTCGTTCTGAATTATTCCCTATAATGTAAGTATTGGCTCTCTTTTTCCTTTAAAACTTGAGAACTCTGCTATTTTCAGGCCAATTTATTGTGCAACTCTACAGTGAATGGCACAATTTTAAAATATGGCCCTTATAGTAATGTCTGAAAACTGTAAGTTCCGTTATGAACTTTTTTAAAACTTCTTTATAAATTGTCCTCTTTGTTCGCACTTGTGTGCTATAAGTAAATAAGATACTGCTATAAGTAGTACAGTTATAAGTAGATAAGTAGAGCATATTATTCCTAAAAAAAGTGTTATCTATTCATCTTTTGTCATATAGCCTATAGGAAAAACGCAAGTTAATAGAAATTTTGGTTCGCTCTGTTTAAGAGTAAGAAATATTTTTAGCCAACATGCATAATTAGTTTCAAGTTTCGTCAACAGAGGGTACTGCTAACTAAATCCTACATTACAATGTTTTCAAAATTAATACCATCTGAGCAATTACGTTTCGCTGTCTGGTGACAAAAGTAAACGATGCATTACAGTATTTTCTGTTGAAATGGTTTGACATGCGATAGGAAATATTGTTTTATAGCTTAAGCAGTGAAATTGTTCACAAACATTGTGACTAACTGTTAAACATAATGAGAAGAAATAATTGTTCTTCTAAACAGAAAGCATCGAACTGAACAATTTTTTTTAAATTTTATATCAATTTTTTCAACGAATTTTTAAATCATCAGCCGTTATTAGAACAACCAGTATCTACCTCTTAATTGTATAAGGAATATTTTTAGGAAGTGAATAATTGCATGACTTATCAAATAAAAGAGACAAATGGAAACAATTGAAAATATCTTTTTGTGATATTATGTTTATTTTTTTAATAAACAATAATCATATGCAGTAAACAAAACATTCACATTTGACATTCATCAAAGCATAATATAAACACTCATACAGCAGTTTTAAATGCATAGTACCGCGAAAACAAAAAGATATCAATGGAGCGGGTGAATAACAAATGATAAATGGCAGTAGAATAAGTAAAATGTACTTTTATTTGTAACAGTTCTATTAGTTAATATAAAAAATATAGTTTGTGGACTTTTCTGAACGAAATTTTTCTTATTTAATGAACAATAATACTCTGTTTTTTCATAGAAAAAACTCTTTCATGTTCATTACATTGTTATTTTAAGTTACAGGTAAAATGGCAGTGCTGAACGTTTTCTATAAAAGTTTAAATTGTTTTATAAAATATAGAAAAGAAAAAATTACTAAACCAACTCATTTTACTATGCTGAAATTAGTTTAGAAAATTTTTCGAACACATTATAAAAATTAGAGTTTAATCTTGGTTTTTGCAACAACAAATGTATTAAATTTGTATGAACACATTAACCAAACTTTTTATAATGTGAGAATATTCATTTTATCTTGAAATAAAGAATAAACATTTTATTCCCACAACACGATCATAACTTCAATTTTTATAATTTAATATTTAAGAATTTTTAATTCAGTTAACAAACTTGATGTAAAAAAAACATTTAAAGCAATTTTTTAATGTTTTCAAAGTAGCTATAAAAAATACTAGGCATTGATTTTCACGTAAGTTATTACCGTTTCACATTTATGAATTTATTTACATAACCTAAATTTAAACTTGACTTTAATTTTAAAATTAAAAAAATATATTTCATAAAAACTCGAAAAAAAACCCGAAATCAATTTGTTTTCGTTTCTTTTAATGCAATATTCTAAAAGCAGTTTAAGTCCAATTTATAAAAATCTGTAATCAAAGCACTGGTCCTAACGTGCTTTTACTTCTTATAGTACCCCAAATTGCCACTAGGGTTCCAGTATGTGTAGCTATTTGATGGAACATATGAAACAGGAGATTGTACAACTCTTGTGACCGCGCTGGATAGGAGCCTTGTGACTGGGGAATAACTTTTCACAACTGTAGGTCCATTCATCGGTCCACTAACTACAGGTGCATTATATCCTACAGGTGCATTATATCCTACGGGTGCATTATATCCTCCCGATACAGGTACCGCACCATAGTACGAATTCATACTTTTAACTGGGTAAGCTGACTGTTGTTGAACAACAGAATATGTTCTGAGTGGCATGAATTGGCTGATTGGCGCTGAATAGACATATTGTTGAACTGGCCTAGCAGGAAAATTGTAGGTAACTGGTGGGAAAAGTGGTGCTGGCTTCTCTTCCTTTTTCTTTTTCTTTTCCCCTGAAATAACAACACGAAAATCAGACACACATAGAGTGAAAAAAAAATTATAAGAAAATTAATTTTAATTACATTGTAATGTATACACTGAGGAAAAAAGTAAAGTCAAAACTACCAGAATATGGTAAGATTTATTACGTTTCTGGCACCAAAACTCTTGATAATTTTCACCGAAGCGCTTTGGAAAATGATTTTGATAAAACTAACAATAAAATATAGTTTTATAATACGTGATGAAATTTGGTAAATTTGAAAACTTTAGTAATTTTATCATAATACTTTAGAGCATGGCACAAATACCGTTTATTCCGTTTAATTTACTTTTCAGTTTTGTATTTTTTTTTATTATTATTAATTGTACGGTAATGCGGACAATAATTATGAAAACCATAATTTTCGGAAAACCGTTACCATATGAATGAAAAAATTAACAAATGGATGGCTTCAATACCATATGTTTTGGTTGTATAACCTAAATAACGGGGGTTTCTTTTAATCAAAAATATCATTACGATACAGTACTGTAATCTTAGCAATTTTTTTTCCTGTGTGTAAGTAAAGCTGAAACGAACTAAACCCTACAGCTCCTAGCGAAAACTCATGTTTTCAATAAATTTTAGACGCAGAACTTTTAAAAGACCTAAAAAATGTCAATAAATGTGACTTAGATCGTTTAAAAAGCACTTAAAACTTTAATTGTTATACAGCGCAGAACTTCAGTAAAAATTTGAGCTCACTAGATAGTAGGAAAGCAGTCGATATTTTAAATAGCGCGAAATTTTTTTCTGCAGCAATAATATTTCAGTAATAATTGTTGCAGAAAGAAAACGATTGAAACTTTCATTGAAATTAGGCACAAAGCTTTGAAGGAGATTTGAGCACTCTTGTCCGTCGGAAAGGATTTGCGAAATTGACGAACGATAAATTTCTTTGGCAATAAAATGCATTAAATTCTGCATGTAGTGGTCAGTAAAATATTAAAACTCATAATGTCCTCTAGAACGGCACTGCGGTAAAGAATTGAATACCATGGCTTTTCAAAAAGTGGCCGAAATTTCGATTGCAATATTCCATTGACAAACACACACAAAAGCAACAAAAATAAAATATAATTGAAATAAATAAAAAGTAATAAAAGCATAATAAAATTCACATTATTTGCTTAAAATTTAAGTCTGAAAGAGAGAAATCAAAGCGCATATGCTTTGTTACTCTTTTCGGAAGAGTGATTCTGCTTTTATGAACCCTTTTATGTTAAGAAGGTTCATAAAAACCGAAAAAGTGTCATTTATTCGCGTGCGTGCGACACTAGTTTTAAACTTTAATGCAAGTATCTATAACTCCAAAAGAATGACATTGTTCTCGAGAAAGGAATCACTTCAGTTTTTAGGACATAAAAGATCTGTAAATGGTCACATAAAAGTCTATTTAAGATTTTCACAATAGAAAACTTATTGTGCCAGCTTCTAAATCATTTCCTGTAAATGAATATAACATAAAATACGATGCATAAAGTCTCTGTAACTATTTAGAACAATTGAAACATAAATGCAGCAAACTCGTCTCGATTAACATTTTTGAAATTGAATTCATTCGATGTCATTCAAAAACTATTAACTTGTTTATTGTAATAAATTTTTAAGCAAATATCAAAATGTTGTAAGTTCTCTTTAATAGCACAGTTAAAATAGGGTTTTAAAGGATCATCCAAAAACAGCTAGTTAAAACCAGCAACTGTTGACTACCCTCATTATAGTAAATGGTAAAAAATTTCCATGATCTTGCAAGTCTGGCTTTCATGGGAGAGGAGGAAAGGGATTAAGTGCAAAGTAAAACCTGTTTGTTGCTATTTAGACACATAAGGTAATGTCTTCAATGTAGTTGTTTGCGCTAAATTACATGAAACTAATATCGAGATGATAGGATTCGTAATTAAAAAATTATAAGTGTTTTAAGCATAAAAATATAGCTGTAGGAATTCCATTTTATACCTATTTCAGAATCTGAACTTGCTATCTAAACAAATTAAGTATTGTTTTCTTTGTTGTTTTCATGCTGAATTGTATGAATCCAAATACGTGCTTTCAGTTCAAATTTTGCATGGTATTTTATGTATAAAAAAAGCAAATTGTGACTTGTACTTATGTACACTTTTTATCTTACTGTCTACTAGCTATCTAGAATAGTGAAATATATTTTTATATGTATTCTTTAAGTACAATATTTCAAAAATTAGAATGGTTTCTATGTGTAAAATGTGCTATTTTTTTAATTTCATTTATCTTCACTAACTCAATTAAGCGTTAAAAAATACGCAAGAAACAATGCCTCATTTGTACAGGCAGTTTTATGGTAGTATTAAAAAGTGTGCAGGGTACAAGACAAAAAAATAGTACTTTTTATACATAAAACCTTTGTGACTTTTAAATTATTCCAAATAGTTTTGTGCTTCATCCCATACTTTTATGTGTAAAAAATACATAGGTAACCATTCTTTATTTATGTAGATAGCAATTTCAGATGAGTAGAAGGGCACAAGTTAAATATTGTACTTTTTTGTACGTATTATAAATTCGGCACAATTCGTCACATTGTCTCGTATTTGATCTCATTTGTTTCAGTGTAAAAATACTTGGTAAACAAAACTTTTTTTTGTCTCAGTAAAAATATTTAACACCCCACATTATTCCTTATAACCTTTTTACCATATACTATAAGAGAGTCGTGGTGGCTCAGGGGATAGAGCATTCGCCTTCCACAGAGGTTAACCGGGTTCGAATTCCTGGAATGGCTAGTCGAAACGCATTCAGCACCCAGCTTGTACCGACTACAGTACTGACATAAAATATCCTCAGTGGTAGACGGATCATGGGTAAGAGTCCCCTTGCCTTCAAGCTAACCACGGAAGGCTTTCGTGGTCTTCCTCTCAGTGTAATGCAAATGTGGATTAGTTCCATCAAAAAATCCTCCATGAAGGTAAATTTCTCCCAGTACTTGATTCAGGAGTTTCCTTGTCTTCTGGATTTCGTTCAAAATTGCAAGACTACGGCGAAGAACATTAGTAGTCTTTAACTCAAAATTGAGTCGGCTGTTCAACTACGTTTATAAAATATTTAAAAAAATTCAGTTTGTTTAATTATTTGTTTATTTTTTGATATCTTGTTTTTTCCGATTATTGAGCTATTCTAATATAGCTAATTCTGTAACTAATTCTAAAAGCTAATTCTAAACAAACTTTTTGCAAAATTAGCTGATTATACGTTCAAATAAAAGAATTTTATAAATAAGAAAGATAACTTTATAAAAGTAAATTAAAATTACGTTTTATAACTACAAATTGTTCTTTAAATATCTTTATAATAATGCGTTACATAACAGAGTAATACTATGCAATTACTCAATATAATAATTATTAAGTAATACGAATAATATTTTACTTAATTTTGAATAATAATTAAAATTGAAAATGAAATAATAACAGATAAAAATATTAAGAATGGGTGATAATTAAAAATTACTGTTAAATAACCATTAATTTAACGTAATTAAAAAATGTTCAAATACATGACGTATAACTTTTATGAGTTTAATGCTGATGGCAATCAAAGATATATGTATTATCTTCATTTATAGATAATCACATCATTTTTTTTATCTTGGTTTCTTCTTAACATTTTTCAGAACATTATTTATAGAACAGGTTATAGTTAGAACAGGCAGTTACTTATGATTTAAAAAATGCATTTTTTGTAAATTACCTGGAAGAACGTTGCTTTTACTCGCTGAAACTATTAAAAATTTTCTTCCGGATTCAACGTGAAGATTTTGAAAATGCGAGTGCTTATTTTCCATCTCCCCCCGCCCCCTGATACCCAAAAGAAAAAATTTAATTTATGCTTCAAAAATATTTTTTACTTCTCAAAACATAGTATAATTCATGCAAAGAGTACCGTAAAACCGCTATTAATATGCATTTTCAGAGTACTTGCCATAAGTTAAGTAAAATAAGATGCACAATGGAGGTCGAATATTTTTATTTAAACCATAAAAAAATTAAAAATAGATATAGAAATTTAACGGATCACCAATGAGTAAGGTAGGAGTAAAAATCAAAACCATAATGATAATGAAGTTTAATTGCCATTTTATAATAATTAAACGCTAAGTAAGTGCCATATTTACTTTTTAGTTAATTATAATTACTTTTATGGCAATTTTTTGCAAACCGATGTTTAGTTGAAATTAACGTATGCAATTAAAATAATAAAAACAAAATAACAATTTAAAATTTGAAATTACGTTTTAGCAATGTTACTAAATAATCTTTTTGGTTAAAAAAAATTTAACGAGTTTTTATAGTAACCTAAAATTCAAGAACTTAAAAACGAAGTTTATGGATAAAGCTGCAAAGGTAATCTGGAAAAAATCATAAGTCAAAATTTTTATTTTATTAGAATCGGAAATTAAAACCGTGGAACCAAAACTTCGGCAAGTTCGGAATCTTTTAATTGAATAAGTTTTCATTCTCGTTCATCAGGATGAAATGACACACCATGACTGTGATAATAAATACAAAATAACAATTTAAAATTCGATATTACATTTCGGCAATATTACCAAATAATCTCTTAGGCAAAAAGTATTTAAGCAATTTTTATAGTAACCTAAAATTTAAACGAAGTTATTAAAAATCAAACATTCGTTTAGTTGAAAATACACACTTTGATTTAAAATTGTATTAGATATAAAAATATAGATTAAGGGTTATAATAGATATCCTTCTATCGATTATTATCTATTAATTACTAAGGAAATATTTCCACCCCTGACAAAACAGCTCATCTTGGTGCTCTGGAATACAGGGTAATTCATAATTCCCTCCGCCTGTAAACGCCATTTTCCTTTACTACAACTGGCTTCAGTGGTACATGTTACTGCCATCTACCGGCAACTGCTTAAATTAAAACTTGAATATTTTCGGAATAATATCATATTTCTTTTTTGCCACATTTGTCTTCGTTTTTTTTTTTTTTTACTATAACGCTTCGAAACCCCGGAGGGAATTACGAATAACCCTGTATTGTTTCATTTATACGAATGCTCATTCTCCCCTGATTTGCCTCGTTCGGTCATCATCGTTTTCCCTCGACTGCAGTGACTTTTCTTTCTTTTTTTTGTCCTTTATTTATTCCCCTTTGCCCTTTGTTATTTCCCCTTATTTATTTTAATAAACTGTACGTTAAAGCAAAAAACAAAATATTATTATACTTATTTAAAAAAAAAAATTTAGTGAAATTTCTCATCTGAATAAAAATTACGAACAATTATTAGTTTTCGTCATACTATTATGAGTACAAACAATACAATAACTTTTGAAATATATAAAAATTAACCCACAAAGGTTTTCCATTTTCAAGAAACTGTTCCTTTTCTTTAAATTAACTATTTCGCCAATAATCATATCATAAGGATTAAGAATTGCATAGGAAACCATGACCAAAATTGTCATCGTATGCCATTAACGTATCATTGTAGTAGTAGACGTATGCCAGTTTGGGCAGAAGTGGTGCGATTGTTCTTGTTTTCCAGTGGCGCCATCTATGGCCACATCGCATCATTAAAAAAAATAATTTTAAAAAATTAATTTTAAAAATTTATCGTGTCATTAAAAAAATTAATTTTAAAAATATTGATAAATTTGAATAATTTGTTTTTAATCTATAACCTCAACCTTCAAACCTCAGATTTTTTTTTTTAAATTGGGCTGGAAATTAATGTGTGGAAATATACAAATATGGTTTAATTTCACCTTCACTGGGTTCACTCTTAGACTCTCCTGATCCTTCGGAAGATCCTCCTTCTTCTCCACCTTCACCTTCAGGAGCTTCTTCACCGGATTCTGGAGCTTCATCTGAACCACCTTCTTCTGGTTTAGCTTCTTCTTCACTACTGCTGCTACTTGAATCTGTAAAGACATTTATATTTTTGTTGTAATACAAAAATATTTTTATTTATAGTGTGCAAATAAAAAGCAGAACACCTTAATAAATTTTAATTTAATGATAGAATTTTAATTTAATGATAGGTGAATGCTACAAAAGCCTAGCCTTAAAAATGCAAGTTTATTAAAGCAGACGATTTCAGTTACGAAAACAGACAAAAACATTCCTCCTCTAAATAAGAATAACTTTTGTTTGGCGGATTTGGATTAAATATGTGGAGTAATCGTTGCTTGATCAAAAACTTGAACTTTTTATTGGTAATTTTACTTTAGCGAATTCGTTAAATCAGTGTCGATATCTTTTGAAAAACAACTTTTATAACTGCGTTCAAAAATATTTTATTTCACCTAAATGTTAATACGAATAATGGAAGTTAACTTTAATAGACATGAACATTTAATTACTACACTGACTAACTTATTCGAACCATTTTTGCCTTCAGAATGTGGCTACCCACCCCACAATATTTTTTGAGTCAAAAATCAGAGATGATTCTGCTCCGGAAAAAATCCGGATTTCCTGATTTTTCGGTAAACGCGATCCGGAAGTTTCCTTAAATTGAAAGTCTAGAAGTTTCAGGAAATTATTCGTCACATTTATGAATAAAAAAATTTTATGTTTTATATAGAAATATTAGAACTGGAATTGATACTTGGCATCTCTTTCATTTGAAAATATTTTTTTCCGGTAGAACAATAAATGTGATTAGAGATTAAGGTAAACTTATGCATAATTATTCCTTTAAATTATGCTGCATATAATTTATTTAGAATTTCATGTTTTAAAAATATCAATGATTTAAAATTATAAAGACATTAATTTTTTGAAAAGCGTGATTAATGATTTTGTTAGAGAAATTTTCGGGATTTTTTTGTTGGGCTCACAATCACCCCTGTCAAAAATACAAAATCAGACCAAAAAATGGCAAGTTTTATCAGAGTAGTAAATGCATTTTTGTTTGTAATTTCGTTATGTAGATTCGCATCACCTGCACAAATAAACTAGCACATTAATAACCTCTTAAACCATTAAAATTCCATTTTAGTATACTACAATAGGATTATTAAATCAAAAGTTATTAAAGTATTCCGTTTTCCTTCGATATTGTGCATGAAGGACATTAAATTAATAATAGTACAACAGATATCATATTACAGTTTGGTTTTATATTATTCCTTACAATTATATTCCTTACAATTATATCTCTTATTCTTGTTACATGCTAGCATGTTTCATACATAGTTATTCAGTATCTATGAATATAATTAATTAGATGTCCCTTATATTTTCCCCACTATCTGACAGTTTTTTATAAAATACTCATAAGCAATGCATTATTTCAACTGTTTTTTTACTCATACCATTCATTTAATAGTTTATATGCTAAAATTTCACAAAAATTTTTTCGCCATAGATAAAACTGTTTCCTGGGAAATGTTTCAAGCAATTATTTCATGAAATTGAAAAATTACCATTTTTAATTATTTGATGGAAAGAATTTCCTCAAAAATATTATGTTGACTATAACTATCATCACTAGATAATGGCTGGTGACTGTTCCATTCATTTACCAGAAAAATGAAACTATATCATACTCGTAAAGCTATTATTACCCTAAAAAACACAAGTTTGTCCTCAAAAAATTTTTCTCGCAATATACTTTACTAGTAAAAATTTCAAGCCTAGACGTTATTAAAACTCGGGCTATTTTTTATCGAATCTAGGTGAAGTAGTTTAGTGCCGTCATCAAACAAGGAGTGAGAAAATTGTTTGCGCTTTATTCGTGGTCATTGATATGGAGGAAAGGCGAGAGAGATGTCCTTTAACGCAGACTGGAATTGAACTCGGAAGCTTTTAGACCTTAGTCAGATGCTATATCTACCTCGAAAAAGAATGTATAAACCGCAATGTGAAAATACTTGAAATCCACCTAATAATATAAGAATAACTGTAATTTATTTCGATCAGATGAAAAAGTCTAGTTTTGGTAACGTAATAAATTTTGTTTAAAATTTTTTTGGCAATTTATAATTTTTGTTTAAGAAGAGTCTAGTTGAATTCGAATAAAAAAGTAACTTTGTAAGCCTTCAAAACTATTAAACATCAAAACTTGTTTGATGGCCGGAAGAGTAAAAATTTATTAAATACTTAAGCTAACATACTGCCTTAATACTTACTATTAGGCTTTCTCGTTAGTTTCAATATTTCTAGTATATTATTTTCAAACTGATCTGTATCTATAAATATCACCTTTAATTTGACCTCTGACAGCCAATGACTGTAAAGATCTTTACTCAAGGACGATATTTTTACGTTCGGTAGACTTCTTTCTTGAAGAAGGGCCATTCAATTTAACGTTCAACTTCTACTTATTTTGCTGATGATCAATACAATTAAAGGCACTAAACCTTTTATCTAAAGCTACCTTTATCTACCTTTTATCTATTATTTCATTAGCTACTTTTTATCTACCTTTTATCTTTTATCTCGTTAGTTTGAATATTTCTAGTATATTATTTTCAAACTGATCTGTATCTACAAATATCACCTTTAATTTGACCTCTGACAGCCAATGATCGTAAAGATCTTTTACAAGGACGATATTTTTACGTACGGTAGACTTCTTTCTTGAAGAAGGGCAGTTCAATTTAACGTTCAACTTCGACTTATTTCGCTGACTGTCGATATCATTAAAGGCACTAAGCTTTCCATCTCAAAGAAGGCAGCTGGTTGCATGAATAATCTGTCTACTCTATTAATTTTGCTGTGAGGTTCATTACAAGATGTTCAATTCCACCTTCAATTACGGGTACTGGACTCTTTTCTCAAAAAGGGAATTAGCCGTATTGGTAAGCTCTCCGAATTTTGCAAAAATTTCTTAGTTAGAAAGGCAACATAAAATAAAAAGAGTCAATTTTCAATATTTTCCAGAAAAAGATGACGGAAAAACTAATTTTTAAGCAAGGGTACTGACCCTTACCATCCTATCATACAGAGCAAGGAAGTATCGCTCAATTGATCAAACAATACTTTTATAAAATATCATATAAAATGTATTGACCTATAATGTTAATTTGTTACTCTCAATATCAATGTATTTAATATTACTCTAATTAATAGATTTACGTTATTAGATTAATATTGAGATTCTCTGAATTTTTCCCGATAATATTCAAAAATTTTGAATATTATGCTATTCATTTAAAATTTAAATTTAATCTTCAAAGATATATATTTTGCTATATAATATATAT
>NC_092209.1:55857967-55872014 GCF_043381705.1 Parasteatoda tepidariorum | reverse complement strand
GTTCTCTTACTCAAAAAGCTTCTTAATAGGTTTTTTCTTCATATATATATATATATATATATACATCATTTGAGCTTTTTATGTACTTATTTAATCAAAGTGGTCCACTTGATCAATTAACCATAGCTAAAAAACTAAAATTTCTAAAAAAGTTTATTTCACTTTAATTAATCAAAGAGACTATTTGCCTCCTAACTTTGACATTTCTAGAATAAAATTAATCTAATCAAATTTACAGCCCTGGGAGCTTCTGGCATCAACGTAAATTTCCAAGCCAAAAAGAAAAGGGGGGAATTCCGAAATGTTTTAAAATTTGATTTCAAAATACCAAAAAAAACGTAAAAATATTACATAAGTATGCAGGTCAAGGGTCAAAAACTCCCCTGTCTCTGGTTAGCAAAATAAGCAAATCTCAAATCCTTCTCATGCCTACATAAAACAGTCGCAACACCCTTTGTGTTCTGCTTAATTTTTACTGTAATAATTTAATTTAAAATTTTATGATAAAATATAAAAAAAAGATTTAGCTTCATATAAAACAAAATTGACTTTTTAATTCATTTTTATAAAGTTTTGAATGGGAAATTTTTCATTTTAGCATGTGTTTAAACAGAAGAATTAAAGCGTAAAATGATTTAAATTTTACGCATAGTAACTTAATTAGATTATGCCCAATGTTGTTGCAGGCATGTCTTTTTTGTCATTGCTTATTTTTCTTACTTAACTCGATATAAATCTTAAACAACTTCTGCTGCGTCTATTCCTCCAGCATTTTCTATAACTTCAGCGTATTTAACTACACGCATAAGATCATTTGCTGCAAATTGTTTCAGTCATTAGGAATCGTTTGTGTTATTATTTTGTGGTCAAAATCTTTTTCCACTTTTGCCTTTTTTGAAACACTTTTTTTTATTTCAAAATTAAAAGTTTTCCTTTTGCAATGCTTTGCAAAAAAAAAATTTCTTTTTTCTGTGTGTGTTAAAAAATTTTAAGGTCCGCCGTCGCTGTTTCAGGTGTACAAACTTAACGTTATATTTTGTTTTTTATGCAAAAACTTATAAGACTTAAAAACTTGAAATGTTACTATTGTGTGTACAAAAGTGCACAGGGATTGCGATGAAATAAAAAAAATCAAGATTTAATTATTAGTTTAAAAATTATTTACTGTTGAACTTGTTGGAATAAATACCGCACGGCCCGCTCTACTGGCCACAGGAATGCAACTACAGAGTTTAAATTAGGCATGCTGAAAGGACCATATTGTTTTAGAAACTCAATTCAGCGGGGGTTTTTTTAAATTCCAATTCTTTAGAAAACTATTGTAATTTTAAATGAGTTTTTTTGTAATTTTTATCTCCCTTTTTTTGTTTTACTTTACTATTTGTTTTGCAGCTCAAAATCTATTAAAACAAAAAACTTTATATTACGACTGTCTGTAGAAAAATGTACAAAGAGTTAGATTAAATAAAAAAATGAGATTCAATAACTAGTTTGAGAATTATTAACTGCTAAACTTGAAGTTAAAAGAAATTTCTGGTAGATCTACTGCGTACTGAAATGCAACTACAGAGTTAAAATTTTGTCAGCTGAGTTATCATTTTGAATTTCCCACCACAACCAAAAAAGGACTTTCAGTCACGACAGATTTAACGCGCATTTTTCTGCTCATAGACTCCGTTTGTTTTGCCGGCTGCCGTGATCGAACTCACTATCACCAGATCTCCAATCAGCAGTGTGAGTGACACCTTAACTGACTGCGCCAATGGAGCGCAAAGAAGCGAATAAGGGGAAGAGCTTCCAAATACATTAAAAAAAACTAAAAATCAGTGAGTTTTAGTGTTTTACATAAACATTGCTCATACCCCTCCGACCCTTAACAAAATTAATCCTCCTCCCCTTCTTTGTTGCTTACGTAGTATTTGAACTGCTCCAAAAATATTTTTAATGAGTAAAAAAAATGGCAAATAATCAAGCTGTGGTTACCTGGAGCTTCACCACTTTCTTCGCTGCTGCTGCTGCTGCTGCTACTACTACTACTACCACTATCGCTGCCTTCATCTGCTACTTTGTTCTCATCACAATCAACAGGAACAAAAGCTGCATAAGGTGCGAATTGCTGGTATGGTTGATATGGTACAGGTGCGGGGTAGGCAAGAGCTCCACTTTGCGCTCCAGGGTAGGTCCAATAATATGTTCCCATTCCTGAAGACTGTTCTATTGCACATATTAGAACACCGAGAGCAAATAATACCGCCTAGAAAACAAAAGTATATTAATACCAATATAATTTTAATGCTGGAAATTTTGGAGAGTACTGGACCTTACTATCATCCAAACTTGCGTCAACCTTAATATGGTGTTAAGTTTAACCGTATTAATGGAAGGTTTCAATCATTGGACCTGCTCTTTCGTTGGGTAACTTCCATTATTTTCATAATTACTGACAACAGGTGATCGTTTTTTAGTGTTTAGTATACTTAATGAAGTTAGCATACTTACATTAAGGTGGAACTTTAATTTTAAAAAAATATTATCAAATTGGTTCCTGCGTTTTTATGGAAACTCCGCGACCCAATGTAGGCTACCGGTTCCCTTTATTAGGCTGATGGCTCATTTTCCTTCATTTTCATAATTACAATATTTATGCCTGCTGCGTAAAAAGAATTCCGGATCAAATTACGATAAAAAGAAATACCATAATTTTACAGCAATAGTTACCGTAAAATCACTACATCACTCTAATCAAATTAATATTACTGTAAAAATTGCGATACAATATTTTGCGGAAAGGTAATTTACCCGCACAAAACTATTAAATTACCAAATTTCACGCCAAAATCAATTGTTCGAAGTAAATGGTAATATTCTTGTACATAATTGCTAATACTAAATTACATGATACTATGGTTAATCTTGAACAGAAACAGGATTCAATCTAATAGGGTTGCAGAAAATTTTCACCCTATTATGATTCATCTTTGAGCCGATTTTTCTAAGTATTTATCATTTTATTAAGTTCGAGATGAAAATAAAAATTTATTTTAATTAGTCGCATTAGAAATTTCAAAAGTAGGAATCCAGGATTTCCTTTAAAAAGGAGGGGCATGTTAGAAAATAGTGCAAAGCACTTTTTGTACACTTCACACGATCGTATATTATTTTGAAGATTGTGTGTACGTGCTTAAACAAACCTCTTTATTTTGTAGTTAGAAAATTTTTGAGAACAGGATCAATCTGGCAACAAACTCAGATAATTTTTGAAAATTGCAATGAAATAATAATGCTAAATATAATGATTAAATAAAATATAGAGTAAATATAATATTTAAAGAAAATATAGAGTAAATAAAATAATTAAAGAAAATATAGAGTACATATAATAATTAAGAAAATATAGAGTAAATATAATACTTAAAGAAAATATAAAATGAATATAATAATTAACGAAAATATAGAGTAAATATAATAATTAAAGAAAATATAGAGTACATATAATAATAAAATGGAATACATAGTAGGTATAATAATACACTGTAAGTATAATAATAATATTGCAACAATATAACAGGTAAAGAGAAATGTCCAGTCATTTTTAGATGGGATTAATTTTTTTTTAAAGTAAGAAAAGTATTTTTAACTATTGAATAAGCAGAAACTAAATTTGCATTTAATCGATATTTTATATTTGAGTACGAATAATGTTGAAACATTTTTGTTTCAACTAATTATATGAAATTTTAATTATTTTAAAAATAAAATAAAAGCAATTTCTACTAACTTGTAGAATTAGGATATGAAACTAAAAAGACATTTCATCGATTATTAAATATTTACTAAAAGTTTGCTATTAAACATTATATTTTATTAAAAAATTTTACGCCATTTAAAAAAATGCATTAAATATAAAATAGGAATTTTAAATATTTATTTAAATGTCCTTAACAATTTCATCGAAACTTATTTTCCAACACAAAAGACAAAAGTAAAAGCTACCTGTTTCAGAAATTGGTTAAGCGGAAAGATTCGTGACATTTACTATTTACAGTAAACAGATTTGAAAATTCACTTTCCACTATAAATAACGTATATTTTTAAATTTATTCACAAAACGATATTAATTCAATCGTGAAAACAATGCATACTGGTTGAAAAATTTATGACCATCACAGTTTGCCTTTTAACCAGACAAGCAAAAAATTGAAACACTATCATGCTTGTACTTTCTGATACGCTGAATAGTAAAAGAAAAGTAAATTGAAAATCTTTTATTCACGTAGCTATATGTTTCCTTTTTAGAAAAGATCTTAACAAGAGCATTAAAAATTTAATAACTAAGATTAACCCTTAGTTCACGATACGTTGAATAGTAAAAGAAAATAATTTTAGAATCTTCTATTTGCTTCGTTTACGTGTTTTTCCGAAAAAACGTTCTAAGGAGAACATTCAAAATTTAATCTAACTAACTTTAACCACTAATCTTTGACATGTTGAGTAGTAAGAGAAAGTAAATTAAAAATCTTTAATTTACTTCATTTTCTGTATTCTTTTAAGAAAATATCTAAACAAGAACATTCAAAGCTTAATAACTTTGAGTGCTCTACTACCGCTAATTTTCATCACGTTAAATCCTTAAAGAAAATAAATATTTAAAATCTTTATTTACTTCTTTTTCTGCATTATTTAAGGAAAAGATCTTAACAAGAGCATTCAAAATATAACTAATATTAACCCCCCAAATCACGATACGTTGAAAAGTAAAAGAAAATAATTTTAGAATCTTTTATTTGCTTCGTTTATGTATTCTTCCAAGAAAACATCCTAAGGAGAGAATTCAAAATTTAATATAACTAACTTTAACCACTAAATTTTGACACGTTGAGTAGTAAGAGAAAATAAATTTAAAATAATAAATTAAGTCGTTAAATACAGTCTCAACGTAATATGCTCAAACGGCTCCCAATTTCTTTTGCGTGTATAAATTACACGACTGAATTCTATTAATTCACAATTAGTCTGTTCATAATTGCATTGCAGTTTATACAATTTTTAGAAATATTTATATTTTTGAACATGACAGTCTAAAGAACTCATTTTATTGACTTGAGTCATTTTTGTAAAAATGTGATGAAAAATTTGGAAATAATAAAAGAAAAATTGCAAGGACAAAACAGTCGGCACTCAGAAATTCATTACAATTTATTCACGAACTTTCTTTCATTTTATCTACTAATAAAAATAGCAATTGTAGAGAATAATGCTTAAACCTGCATAAATTGAACCTGAGCCTAATTCGTGACTCTGAAATTTACAATTGTTGATTCTAATTTCTACGTTAAAGAAAGAAAATCAGTTCATGTAAGTACCTTGAAAAGTTAACAAAATTGTCGGTATAATTTACTTATTTTATTTAAATATTGATAATTCGCAAAGTATTTTTCAAAAATCTATTTTATGAAGCGATAACATTCGTCAGTGCAAAATCTGGCCAAAAAGTTGACAAACTTGAAGTTCAAATAATTTTTTTTTAATTTATTGATCACGCATAATCTTATACCCTTCTGCTCTTTTTCCTACTGAAATTTTTATTTTATTTACCTTAAACCTCGTAGAACATATTTTTGAAAGCACTTGTGAGTTGCTTGTAAAAAGTTGTAGTATTTAATAATAGTTTTACAACGAATATAGTTTTAAGAATATATTTATAACATTTAAGTTTTAAATTCGAAAGAAGGTATGTATTTTTTGTTATTTCAGTATACTTTCAATTTAATTTAATATCACGCCTTCATTACAAATTAACAGAAATGCCAGTAAATTATGTACATTTTGTGGGATTGAATAGTTTTTTTCCGTGACGCAGTCACTTAAATGCTAATACCAAGAAATTTTTAAATTCAATAGTAACAAAATTATTTAAAATAGTTAGCAAGCAAAATTGGTAGTGAATAATTAACCAAGCATTTTTTCATTCATTCATCAATAACCAATTTGACTTACTTTAAATTTAACTCATCATTTTTATTCGTTTATTTTTGTCATTATTTGAATTATTTATTGCTTCATTTGCCTCATTTAGTTATTCATACATTCATGCATGCATTCCCTAACGACTAAACATGCCTAACATGTAATAATTTTTTCCCTACCTTTGTTTATGCTTCTAATTAATTAAGTGATTAACTTATTCATTAATTTATTTAAATGACGCAATAATTTATTTAAAATTATTTATTCACGAATTTTTAATCATTCACTCATCTATTTCATTTTATTCAAATTTACATTCATACATTTTCTCTGATCCATTTATTAATTGAATTCATTCATTTATTTATTAAGTTCATCCAAGAATTTAATTCATATTATCTCGCTACAACATTAAAATAATAGCTTAGTTCTTATCAAATAAGAGACTGAAATGAAAATATCATTCCAGAAACATACATTACGTACATTTAAAAAAGTTATCACTTGATATTATTAGTGGTATTGAGTCAAATCTTTGCTGCCGGAATTTTGCGAACATAACTTTGCGCGCGCAAATTCGAAAAATAATAATTAATCATTTTGTAAAATTATAATTAATTTAAGCATCAATATTAATTAGAAATTAATGTGTTACATTTATAATAACACATTGCACACATTAAATGTTATTACGGCAATTATAATTTAACAATTTCTTAGAAAAGGATTACTATTCAATTATAGTGAAGACAACACTTTGCTTGCTGTTCTGAAAAATTGTAACACCCAAAGCTTTTTTTTTTTTTGCTTTTTTAATAATTAATAGTCAAATTACTATGATATTCTTTCATTCATAGTCAACATAACGTTACAATAGTTTTAGAGTTTTGAAATTTTACCAATAAATTAGCAGCAAATAATTATTTGCGTTTGCAAACTGTAGCATCTTTTTCTAATTATAATATAACAATGAGACTTGTTCATCCTTACATCGATATCTGTATCATTAGAAAAAGTTTTAGAGATAATCACTATATGATAAAAAAAAAGATTTTTTAAAGAAACTATTACTATAATTAAAAGTTTTAAATACTAAAAGTCCACTACTATATCGCCATATTTTATGAATGCTAGATTTGAGTGCATTTCTCTGACAACGTTGTTTGTAGGTATGCTATCATAATCAAATTTACTAATAGGACGATAACCTGACCGCTAACAGCTTACCGAAAGTTTCTAGTTTTAACTATTATAGTTCTTACTACCATAAAATACAAAACTGAAAAGTAAATTTAACCAAATAAATGGTTTTTATGATATGGCCTTAGGTACTATGAAAAAGTACCAAATTTTACCATAATTACCAAATTTTATCACGCATTATAAAATTATATTTTATTGTAAATTTTACCAAAATCCTAACCAAATTACTTTGGTGAAAATTACTGAGCCTTTTGGTGTTCCCTTAGAGCCAGAAACACGGCCATACTTATTTTCACTATGTGCTTGAAAGTAACTCAATAGTACGACTTTTCTGTAACGTAAATGAAAAGTTTGTTTTAATTTTGATATCAATAAAAAGAAAAATTTTACGTTTCAAAAAATAAAATGAAAAATTTTTCTGATTCTTTTAGGAACGTTCTTCTCTACTTAGTTGAAAAGAAAATAATCACCTTCTATGAATTTTGATCTGATGATTGAATTTTCACAAAGTTGTTTTCACAATCACACATTCGTTACCAACAGTTCATTATTACGCACACTGAAATTCAAATATGCTGCCTGTAGGTAAAATTATGAAATCAGACACACGAGCATATTCTTTCTAAATGAACATTATTTTTTTTCACGTACTGCAAAGAACGAAGTTGGGGCAGAAATTTGGAAAACATCATTTCAATAGTTTAGTTAGGAGATCGATCGAATGTTTATGCTCTTTAAATTTTAATTTCATCCTTTAATTACGTTTTGCTATATCTTAGGAACTGTTCATACGAATCAAAAAGTATTCCATTGAGTTATAAAATACATTTGTCAAGCGATATTACAACTTCAAAAATTATTATTTTTAAAAAGTTATTAAACAATATTATAATTATGAAAAAATTATTATCAACTGCAAACAGTGATGTTCACCTTTTGACTTGAGTAACTCTTTATATTAACTACTTTATATAAAAATTATGCATAACTTCTTTTTATATGAAACAGTTATTGCCTAAAGTAAAACTACACGGAGAAAAAAGAAGTTTCAAAAAACTACCGTACTGTATAACAGTAGCGTTTCGAGTATAAAAAAAAAATTTAAATAAGTAAATAAAATAAAAACATAATTCTGGTTAATAAAACCAAAATATATGAAATTTAAACCATTCATTTGGTAATTTTTCAACTGATATGGTAATGGCTTATCGGAAATTCTGGTTTTAAAAATTATAGTTCTTATTACCACACATTTAGTGAAAAATGCAAATCAGAAAAGTAACTTTTCGTTTCTGTAAAAATTACGGAGCTTTTTGTCGTTCCCATGGAGACAGAAACACGGTAAATTTTGTCATATTTTAGTATTTTTAGCCATATTTTTTTTCTCGATGTACTTTTTCCCTTATACATCAAGGATTTTATTTTCTTTCTAGTTTGATGATGATGATGACACGCATCCCTCTGATCTAAATCAGATCAAATCCATGGGCTCGTTCTCCTTTAATCCTTAGGACCACAGGAAATATGAGGGCTTTAAGCTTCCAGTGGACAATCGAGCTAAAGTAATCTGATCTCATCTGCAACCTTTAAAACTATTTGAAGCACCAGGACTCCCACTAAGATACCAATGTGATGGTGGTTGTTTTCAAGAGGTTTTTTATGGAAGTCTTACTTATCTGGTACAATTCAAGGTACGTCAGTGGTTCAGCGTTAGCCTGAATCATGGAATTGTCATATTTGGCTGGCCCATCAACAACATCCTTATGTTTTAAATTCACATGGGACAGAATCTATTGCAGGTGAAGCACAGAAGAACCAAACAGAGTCATGAATTTCTCTATAATTTTAATTTCCTTTTGGTTCCTAACAAGTTTCCAATTTTGAAAATATTATATTGCACTTCCGTTGTCAGAGAGAATCCAGATTTCTTCCGTCAAATGATCCGTCCAGATTTCTTCCGTCCGGAAGTGCCGTGTCAATGGTGATTAATTCAGATTTCTAGTTTAAATATGCGTAACAAAAGCATAAAATCGCTGTGCAAACGAAACTTGTAGGGAAGAATTTTAAAGTTATAACTTTAAAATGCATATAAAGTTCATAATAAAACTAGTCGCAACAATGGTTCATACATTAAAGATTTATTCAAATTTTACTTCGTAAAAGTTGAAGCAAGTTATATAATTCCAACAGCGTATTTGTTGAAATATACAGTTTAACCAAGATAACATTTTGAACAAGTTTTAAAAATGTTAATAAAAAAGAAGTAAAAATAAAATAAAAACTTATCATTTTTATTACTGAAGGGCATGAATAGACATTTTGCATTCTTAGTCACTTTTTTACTCAAGATAATAAATATTAAAAGGGGAAGTGAAATAAAAAACGGAGCATTTAATAAGCCATATAGCATAAAACATCACAATTATAAACTGAAATGCCCCTAAGAAAATCATAATATGAAAAATATTCTGAAAATATAATTTTGGTCATTTCAAAAACATTTTGATAATTTTTGCAGAAAAGTTAATTTTATTACGCTTTGAAAATTTAATAATAAAGTTTCAGGGATTATTTGGAGAGAAAAAATTTCTAGTTTTCGTAACATTTAAAGCTTTTCTGAAATATAATTTCCACATTTTTTTTCTGTTTAAAAGTAACTCATATAAAAATAATTATTTATGTTTCATACTATTGTTTAAATTAACACATAGAAAGAGCATATCCATTGTGTAATTTTGATGTAGTTTAAAACAAATGGATTAAAAATCGGAACAGATTGCTATATGAGGGATAAAAATTGCATCAATATACAAAAAAAAATAGTAAAAAGACACATAAGATAATATAATTAGTAACTTAATTTCATAAATAGCACTGGGTAATAAGCATATTTAAAATCTAATCTTTGAACCTTAAAGCATGCATAAATTAAAAAAGATAATCATTGCACCAAAAGTTAAATTTTCTAAATACAATGCCTACTTTACTTTCTGTGTTATTTAAACTTACAAAATTATAAAATAAAATATATTTTCTTATCATGAATATAACCAGTTGTATAATACAATGAAAAAATATTATGCATTATTAGGACAAAAATATCTAACTTATAAGTTATTGCTTATCAAGATGATTTCCTTATTCAATATTTTACATACAGTATAAAAAGTTGGTACCTAACTCACTTTGAACTCAGTATACAAACATAATAAGTCGAATAACAGTAACTTTAGTTCATTATTTGAAACTTACGATGCAAGTTATTTATTTTTCAAGATGAAAGCAAAATGAATAAGGATTAAATTATAACTAGTTAATTTCAAAATATACGTGAAACTTTTTGTCAAAACAGATTGTTATTAAGTTTTCTTTGAAGTTGAATTTATGTGTTGACACAATTTTTATACTTATTTGCAATTTTTCTTTCCTAATTTTATTTATTTAGAGCTTTTTCAATTTATATTAAAGTAACATTACTGTAGTGGAGGAGAATTCATATAAGTATTAAACTACAATTCATTATACCTAGATATTAATTCAATTTTCTATTCAAATTGTTAATCAATTTATTTATTTATTTTTTAGATCTACGCCCGGTTAAATTAAACTTAATTTATGATTCATTGTTTAAATTTCTTTTTATTTTAATACTCTAAGATTAAGTTCTCATGAAATTTGAGCTATTGTTGTCTTTTTTGAAATAGTCCAAAATTTCCCCTGAGCAAAATGTGAGACAATCACTTACCAATTTCCCCATGATTATTTTCTACCAAACTAAAACCTTTCTGATCAGTGTACTGATAACTTAAGCCATCCAATATAGCTTTTATAGGTGTATAAATATATAACCACCTCCCCTAAACTTCAGACCATATTTTTATACCCATATGACAGCAGTTGAGAATTATTTTGACCTGCTTCACGGTGTTTTATTGCACTTTCTCGCGTAAAAAAGAGAACTGTCTTATTAAAGTATTGTTTTCGGTACGAAACCTATCTTTCGGGCGACCTTGATGCCACCTATGTCTTAGAAACTTCAACATATTGTCACGAATGCCAGTAGAACAGTCGGATTACACAAGGTTATCAATTTATTTTCGAAGATTCTTGTTCGGATGTCAAAGTGAATAATCTGCCGCTTCGTTGATCATCACATTCAAATTTGGAAAGCAAAAGATTTGTAGTAAATTATTTTACTACATGGTTGATGCAGATTTCTACCTTCAAGGCTAGGAAAAAAATGATTTAGATCTACACTATTTAACTTTATATGGATGGCAGCACTAACAGCTAATCAAAATGTACAATTTACGATCTTGACTTACATAACGCGTTAATTTATGTATAAAAAAAATGCTATCAGTCAGAAAAGAGCAATTTTACGCTCCTTTTGAATTAGGGATTAGGAAACAAATTGATGTGACTGACCTTAACAAATGTAAATATTGTGTATACAAAATTCTAATTTGTAAATACTTTGTCTACTTTGAAACAGAAGGTTAAATTACATTGAATTTGAATTTATTTAGAAGGCAAATCGTATCGGTTTTTATAAGTGATTTTAATAATCAAAATTTTTTTCTCACATAAAATAGATATTTTTACCTAATTAGTTTCAGAAAAATATAAAAAATATGTTATATCATTTTTAGTGTTTTTGCATCATATGGCATTCGTTCTTTTATTAAAAGGTATACCACGTGATCAATTTATTGATCTTACTCTAAAGGACAAATTCGAATTTTCGCTCAAAAATTGTGACTTTAGTTTGATTTCGGAACGCAAAGGATTTGTAGAAAGTTATTATGCAATAAGGTTGACGATTTAAATTTCTTTCTTCAAAGCTAGAAAAGAATGTCTGGAAATCGGTTAAGACTTACACTATTTAACTTTATGTATACAGCAGCATCAACCGATGATCAAAATGAAAGGTCAATTAAGTTTGGGAACACATTGGCGTGAGTGACGTTGACAATGCAAACATTGTTGTACTAAACAAAACATCTCTTAAAAATTCTGTTATACTGAAACTTTATAGTCCCGTAAAATAATGGTCCAGTTAAAAATTGAAATTGGCTGAAGAATGGCAATCATTTCAGATGATAACTAGTATACTGTTTGAAATTTCTCGGAAAAAAATTGTTAGATAATAGTTTATTTAATTCTTAATTTACCATATTCAAATTTAGCAGTAAAATAACCATAGATAAGAATGGTAATCAAACTGCTAACTGTTTGAAAACCATTCGTTAACTACTTTAACCTAATTCGATAATTTTATCGAACCAACTTAGCCCAGCCTAATGAATCCACTTAGTTCCTTGAAACTGCGTACATATTATAGCTGAGAGGGTCAATCTGTTAGTCTTAAAACCGACAGATCTGAGGTTCGAGTCCCAACGTTGACACCACAATATTTCCTACATTCCCTTCAACAATCTGTGTTCTGTACTCTCCAATGCCCATTACCTAACGAAAAGCCTATCTCCTATGTCCAGTTAGATCTCGTTTTCATGGTTTTGAAACCATGGGTAACCATTTCCAAATGATTAACCATGTAGTGTATAGAATATAGTAACCGTATAGTTTTGTATTCATGGTTTTATAACCATGCTAGTTGTAAACATTTTCAAAACCGTAAAGGTAAACTTTACGGTTAATAGGATGGACAGACTGCTGCCGATTATTTTACCATAATTTTAGAATAAAAATTCTAACAGTGTAGTGCAAAATTCGAGACTGCTGCTTATGAAAAGATTGTCGAATTAATCTGTTTAATGTTTCATTGTGATGGAAATAATATAACACTAAACAGAACAATTCTGTCAAAGAACATAAAACTGAAAATAAGAAGACATCAAATCAGTATTCAAATGATATTTTGAAAATTGTGACTACAAATATTCATGCTTTAGAAAAAATTAATTCACAAAAATTAATTATTTAATTAACATTTATATAACAATTGATTATACTGTAATTTTATTTCATTTTTAAATGAACACCGATTTGTAAGAAATCAACAAATCCAGTAATCTACACTAAAACTATTATCTCTCTTCTAAAAATGCATTTCTTCGACCATATTACATTTTTATCCTCCCTCACTTTCTCTTGAAAATTTCCGAATTAATTATTACGACTTTTCGATAAGACAATATCAAAGATGTTGAATCAAACTGCTGTATAAAATACCGACACTTTGGGTTGGGTGCATTATCCGTAAGAGACAATTGTAGCATAAAAACCATTTATAACGTAAAATATTATACCGTAATTTTTACAGTAATGTTCATTTAATTAAAATGAATTTTTAGTGATTACTGTAAAAGTCACGATACGTCAGATTTTTGTTCCATAACATGTTACAGTAAAATTAAATTTTATAGTAGAAAATACCAGAACCCTGAGTGCCGGTACTTTTTGCTGTTATTTGATCCGGAATTTTTTACAGTGTATAAAATAAGTGCTAATAGCGTAGTATCTCCAAACATTCTAATCTCATTTTCATATCTATTTTCTTTTATTTTGTTGCCTGATTTGATATTTAACATAAAACAATTGTTTTACGTTTTAAATTTTATTTTGCTGCTGCATGGTTAAATGCATTATTTTAATAAAATTAGAAATTGCATGTAACAAGACATAATCAGTAAGATTAAATAAATCTCGTTAAAATTGATGGACATCCATTTTGAATTATTTACTCCAGAAATTCATATCCCTCTGCTGTTGTTGTTGTTAATTTACGTCGCACTAGAGCTACACAATGGGCTATTGGCGACGGTCTGGGAAACATCCCTGAGGATGATCCGAAGACATGCCATCACAATTTTGATCCTCTGCAGAGGGGATGGCACCCCCGCTTCGGTAGCCC
>NC_092209.1:55846334-55857387 GCF_043381705.1 Parasteatoda tepidariorum | reverse complement strand
AAGGTCTGGAATTAAACATGTATTAATGCATGGTGAGTCTGCTAGTGCAGATAAAGAAGCAGCTGAGAAGTACTGTCTCAAATTTCAAGAATTCATTGAAACAGAAGGGTATCGTCCACAACAAATATTTAATTGTGATGAAACTGGTTTGTTTTGGAAGCGCATGCCGAATTGTACCTACATCACGAAAGATGAGAAAAGTGTTCCTGGGCATAAACCTATGACCAATTGACGTTACTTTTGGGAGCTAACGCTAGTGGTGATATGAAGTTAAACCACTTCTCGTTTAGCACTCTGAGAATCCCAGAGCATTCAAAAAAATTCCATAACTAAGAGCAAACTGACAGTAATGTGGGGATCGAATCAGAGGGCATGGGTCACACAGTATCTTTTCAAGGAATGGCTAGTTTGTGCCCCTAGCATCAGGGACTACCTTGATACCAATGACTTGCCGTTGAAAGCACTGCTGCTATTGGACAATGCACCAGGACATCCAAAGGATCTTGAAGATAATTTGTTGACAGACTTTCCCTGGCTGACAGTTCAGTTTTTACCTCCGAATACGACTTCGCTGATTCAGCCGATGGATCAGGAAGTTATTGCGGCTTTCAAGAACACTCGCGTGCTGTTTCGTCGGTGTTTTGAAGCAAGCCAATTCTCCTCAACAATGACTTCAAAAAAGTTTAGGAAAGAAAAATTTGACATTCTTGAAGCTATTTGTATCATTCAAAAGGCGTGGTCAGAAATTCACACAGCGACAGTTGATTTCTGCTTGGCGGAAGCTGTGTCCATCCTTCGTTTAAGGTGACGGAGATGATCAGGGAGACACCCCTGAAATTATGGATAAAATTTTAACTGAACTGCTAGAGATCTGGAATAGGAGGTGAACGTGGATGACATAGAAGAGCTCATAATGGGACATGTAGATTAACTGACGACAGAAGAACTCCAAGAAATTTTGAATGAAGAACACCAAGAAACACAGCGAAATGTGTCTCCTTCTGAACAAAAGAAAGACGAAAGAGCATACCAATGCCGACATCTGCCGTTAAAGATCTTTTGAAAAAGTGGGAGGATGTCAGAGCTATGGTCTTAGAATGGCACCCAAACTAAGCTGATGTCAGTAGGGTTGGGGATTTTTGCAACGACAATGCTATTAATTACTTCCGGATAATCCTGAAAGAGAGAGAAAAGCAATCGACATTGGACATGCTCTTCAACGCCCCATAAGCAAAAAATGAAAAGGACTGATTAATATGCAAGACTATATGTATGTATTATTTTTTAAAAAACTTAATAAGAAATTATACATTTTTTTTAAATTTAATTTTTAGAGTCTCCAGAACGAATTAATCGATTTCACATAGAAGTCTATGGTGAATCGATGATCGGTTAACGAACAATTCGGATAGCGAACATAGTCTTGGAACGGATTATGTTCGTTAACCGATCACCCACTGTATTATATTGTATGCATATAAGAATACTTCCCAGACTTGGTTTACGAGTTGTATTACTTTAATTGTGCCCAATAAAAAGTGAACACACTGTATAACTTTTGATCTAATGATCGGATTTTCGCTTAGACTCAATCTTAATTTTTTGTGAGACCTTAAATATACTAATTAATTAGTGCAAAAGGTATTTTTAAGTACACATGGTATTTTTAAGTCCCCTGGATAAAAATACTGGTCCCTAAAGAAATTCCTTTTTTTTTCGAGGGTTTTGATTTTTGACGATCAAAATATGTGTGGGGGGTAACCGTAATCTTGAAAATATGATCTCAATAGTTTAGTCAGGAGAGCAGCAATATTAATTTCACTTCATTTAATTGGTCCCTTAACATTAATTTCACTTTTTTACGTATTTCACCATATCTCGGAAAACTTTTAACGAATTGAAATGTTGGTGACACTCTTGAATACAATTTTATTTTAAATATTACATTATCACGACTTATACAAAATGGTATACTTCACTATGAAGGACGACACGGAGTACACTGAAATTTAGTTCATAAAGAAGACTTCTTGAAGGTATAGCACTTAACTAAAAATGTTGTCATTTTTAAATATTTAAAAAAAATTTAAGAATATTTTGTTCAACATATTTTTATAAATGTAGTTAATTATTCTTGGAAATAGCTAAAATTCCTCTACATATTACAGGAATATCAGCCGCATTTGTTTCATAATTTAACTACATTTTCATATACTGAGTTAAATATGCTAGATTATATTTTTACAAAGAATGAAATAGGAAAGATGGATAGCTTAAAGGAATAAAAATAAATTATTTTTCATGCTTTATGTCTTTTCATGAATTCTATGACTTAGTAACAATCTTGTCGCTTCCATCTTAAAGTACAGAACACGTCATGCATTTCATTGATGATGCAAATCCTCAACGATTTAAGTACGGTTTCTCTACTCTACCGTTCGCACATTTCCAAACAATATTAAAGGGAAATATTTATGAGCCTAAATTGTAAAAAAAAAATATATATATATAAAACAAAAAAAGTTTATTTCAATTTTTCTTTATAATGTTGTTTATTAAAAAGATAAGGCATGTTTCAAATTCGATATCATGAATTAATTCATTTATTTATTTGCCGTACGCAAATTCGGAAAATTTGTTATAAAACTTCGATTTCAACAAAAAACAACAGAAAAATTATTATAGTGTTTAAATTTATATAACTAATAGTTCAATAAATTAAAAAAATTATAAATTAACTGGTCGATTATCGTACCATTAATTTTAAGTTTATAAACTTTTTTCATTTATTTATAAATAGATTAGCAAATTCATTGATTGGTATATTAACGAATTCTTCCTTTAACTATTCATGCTTTTTGGATTCGTTAATACGTCAAGTCGCTGATTCCCTAATATTCCAGTTTTATTTTATTTTATAACTGGAGTTGGACAGCCTACTCATTTCTGAGTTTATGACTATTAATCTTTTACTCCGTAGCCTTGTAATTTTGAACCCGACCCTGAAGACAAAGGAACTCCAGGATCAAGCATTGGGACAAACTAACCTTTGAGAACGACTGTTTGATGGAACTAACTCCCAATTGCGTTACATTGAGATAGAAAACCATCAAAATATCCACTGGACGGCACGGATATTCTAACCAATGATCCGTCTACCACTGAGGATATTTTACGTCAGCACTATGGTCAGTGCGAGTCGGGAACTGAATTCGTATCAACCAGCCACCGCTCAGATTCGAACCAGGGTCACCTCATTGGAAGACGAACGCTCTATCCCCTGAGCCTCAATATTTAATTTTACAACCATCATTGAACAGCCACCCCAATTTGGTGTCTACGACTGCCAATGTCCAACTCTGTAGCCTTGTAATTTTGGAAGCAATCCAAAAGACAAAGGAATTCTTGGATCAAGCGTTGGGACAAACTAACATTGCATCAACCATGATCGGTTTACCAGTGAGTATATTTTACGTCCGCTCTGTGCTCAGTGCAAGCCATGAGCAGAATTCGTATCGACCAGCCATCACTGGGACTCGAACCCTGGTCTTCTCATTTCGAGGAGAGTGCTCTATCCCCTGAGCTGCAACGGCTCTCAAGAATACACTGAAAATAAAAAATTTTGCCCCTCAAAATCAATCGTGGTCCAAAAAAAAGGGTTGGAAATCTATGATCTCTAGATTCCTTCGCTCACATTTCACTTTAGCATCATTCTTTCTTTTTAAGTTATAGTGAAAGAATATATTAAAATATACAAATAGTTATCTTTAACCGTTTTATGAAACCAATCATAGACAAATATGTTCATATAAAAAACAACTTATAATGATTCACTTTTTAGCTACAATTTTATTTTGCTTGCAAAAAATGCAAGAGGAAATGATAACTGTAAGTAATATTATCTGATTTGCTGTATTCACACGAATTTTACGAAAAAATCCTCCGTGAGTAGAAGATTAAAAAAAAGCTGCATTGTTGTCCAATGTTACTAATTGCAAATTAATCATTAAACTCTTCATTAAAAGATTATTAAGATTCTGGAAAGTTATTATATTGTTATGAGGGAAAGATGCAACTCACTATTAGGGATGAGCTTTAAAACAATACCGTGGAATTTTACTCAAACTTTTTAAAAATTAAACTTTATAGCTATTTTTGAAGTCCACTTAAACTCTAAAATCTAAAATACAAAACTGTTATCTCAGTACTTACTTTCTGGGAAACATTTTTTTTTCTTATTTTAATTCATCAGTGGGTACAAATGAGGGAAAACATATAGATACATCCTAGTGGGAAATAATAAACTAATAAAAAAATAGAAAATAATAAACTTATTTTATTATTTTGTTAAAATACATTCTAAAATGCAATTTGCATTCCAAAAAATATGCGTGCACACTGTAAAAAAATCGAAATCAGATTTTGGTAATATACATAGCACCTTAAATGCAGCATCTGTAAAAAAACATTTCCACAAAATTTTATACCGTAATTTTTACAGTAATATTTATTTAATTTCAGTGATTTAGTAATTTTACAGTAAACATAACTTTAAAAAATATGATAAATAAGGTTTTTTTGTTCCATGAACTTTATCACCATTATTAAATTGCTATAGAGCTAAGTTGAAATATGCATTTTAGGCCCAGGAATCATTAAGATTAACATTTAGTTTGTGAGAATCCAATCATTAGAATAAATGTTATTTAGAGTGCTTGTTTTGCACATTTTCAGATAATTTTTAGAGCTTACTTTTCGAGTATATATTGAATAATTGAAAATTTGAGGAGTTAAAAATCTTGTAATATTATGCAGTGCTTACATTATCTCCTGTATAGTCACTGCAAATCATCAAAAGCATAATATCTTATTTCATTAAAGTCACTTTCAATTTCTGAAATCTATAAACTCTTATTAATATTTTTATGGACAATCATAAAAAAGATTGCAGCCCATCAAAGTTAAAGTAATCCCGGTAAACATTACCTAAGCTGAATAATTATTTAAATAATAATTTCAATATATAAATTTCGATCTAATTATTTAAATAACGACTTCAATATATAAATTCCAAAATAATTATTTAAATCACAATTTTAATATATAAATTTCGACATGATTATTTGAAAAACGATTTCAATATATAAATTTCAATATAATTATTTAAATAACAGTTTCAATATATAAATTTCAAAATAGTTACTTAAATAACAACTTCAATATATAAATTTCAATAAAATTACTTTGATATTTAAATTTTAATATAATAATTTAAATAATAATTTAAATATATAAATTTCTATTTAATTATTCAAATAAAAACTCCAATGTATAAATTTCAATATCATTATTAAAAAAACAATTTCAACACAGAAATTTCGATATAATAAGCCAAATAAAAATTTTAATATATAAATTATAATATATAAATTATTATGAATAAATTATAATATATAAATATAATATATAAATTATAATATATATATTATAATATATATATTATAATATATAAATCATGATATATAAATTAGTATGTAAGTATTTAAATAACAATTTTAATTTATGAATTATGATATAATTATTTAGATAACTATTTCAATACATAAATTTCAATATTACTTAAATAACAATTTCAATATTTAAATTTTAACGTAATTATTTAAATAGCATAATTATATATTAACATAAATAATTATTCAAATAGCAACTTCAATATATAAATTTCAAAATAATTATTTAAATAACAATTACAATTTATAAATTTTAAAGTAATTAATTAAGTAACAATTTCGATATAAAAATTTCAATTTAATTACCTAAATAACAATTTCTATATTTAAATTTTAGTATATAATTTTAATATAATAATTTTAATAACAATTTCAAAATACAAATTTTAATTAATATTATTTAAATAAAAACTTTAATATATAATTTTCGATATAATTATTTAATTAACAATTTCAATATATAAATTATAATATAATTATTTAAATAACTATTTCAATATAAAAATTTCAACATAATTGCTTAAATAATATTTTCAATATTTAATTTTTAATGAAATTATTTAAATAGCATAATTATTTATCAACATAAATAATTATTTAAATAACTTAAATAATAATAATAATTTCAGTATATAAACAGTGATCTCCGTCTATTAAAAAAATATTTTCAAGTGGTAAGGAAAGTTAAGTTATTTTCAGTTAATATTTTTTATTTTAAGTAATTTTTCCGCCACTCTACATATCAAAAATTAAAAGTATCATATAAAATGCATCTTCATTTTTTATCTCGTGTTGACACTTTTAAAGAATAGGCGTAATTATTAAGTTTTACTGTTTAATTTGCTACCAATTTATTAAACAGAAAACAGAACAGTTTCCATCTCCCTGTATGAATTTTAATTCGATTATTTAAGTAACATAATGATTTCAATAAAATTATTTAAATAACAATTTCATTACATCGATATCAGGTTCAGCATTCGTCAGTTAATAATCAAAACAGTTATCATGTGATGTTGTATTTATTATATAATTACTTAATTAGGTTTGAAATATGAAAACGATAATAAAAATCACGCTCAGACAGTATTTGAAAAAGTTTATAGACATGGGAACAATTTTTAGTGTATATAGGCGTTGTTTTGATAGCGAGAAGGAATTTATGTAACGGTGTGTTTACGGAAAGAATGATGTGTTGAATGATACTGTTCAAAATCATTCAGGAAGAACGGTAAAAATGTATGTTTCTATATATCATTCAGTAACTATTTAATTCGCACCACTGAAAGACTGTAAAATTCACTGAGGCTGTTTTTTACAAGTGGCGTGATATATTCAGAGCAAGGTTGTGGCTTTTCTCGTTTGTTCGTGGAAGATAACTATTTTTATATATTCCATGAAAGCTTGTTTCATATTATTCCAGTTTAGATACTAAAAATCATAAAGTATTGATAAGTAACAGCAAAATTACTGAGGAAAACACTTTTGATAATCACAATAATGGTCATTAAACAAACATAATAAAAGTAAACAACACTGCTGACTCTATGCATGTATGCGTGCTTTTTTTAAACTTCAGCATTCGATTATTTGTTATTGTTGTAAATTTTCTCAATTTAAATATATATATATATATATATATTCAAAACTCATTGTGCATTTTAACTTAGTAGTGCTTCTTTTTTAATACAATAGATGTCTAAATCAACTGGAAATTTCTTGACGTTGTCTGAGGCTATTGAAAAATATTCTGCTGATGGTATGTGTTGATTTATTATTATTTAAAAAGTGTAGTAAAAGTAATATTAAAGCCTTCTTAAAAAAAAGAAAGAAACGAGTGAAACGGGCAGCACAGCTTTTCCTCTTAACAGCAGGCATTATTGTTCAAAACAATCCACAAAAATTCCAAAAAAATTAACAAAATTTAAATAATTAGAAAGCAATCTATAAAATTTAAATGGTTAAAAAGCTATTAAATATANCGGGCATATAAGGAAAACTTTTATGCTTGTTTCATTGGAACTATGAAAACGAGCCATAATACAGATATTTACTAACAAATAATTCAACAACAAAGAAATACATTAATTATAAATCAGTTTAAAAACTTATTTTTTTATGATATAATAATAAGCACCAAATTGTTACACTGATAACGGTTTTCTAAAGCATTTGCTTACAAAACTAAGAAATAGTATTGAAAGGTTTCAAAACAAAGACGATTAGTTTTCTAACAAGCTCTGCCTAAAGTAAGGCGATTTAAAATTAAACGTGAATCACTTGTATACAAAATAAAGTAAACTTCAGCAATTCTTTTAATCTTTTATTTATAAAACAATATGTATAAAATATTTTTAGATTATTCTTGAGGAATCGACGTGATTTTAACATTAAATACTTCTACATTGTTAGAATTTTCATTCTGAAATTACGGTAAAATAACAGGCAGTAGTCTTTCTAGACAATTAACCATTAAGTTTATGGTTAAGAACATTTCTTTACTTTTATGGTTTTTAAACCGTTTACAACTGGTAGAGTTAAAAACCGTTAATACAAAACTATACAGTTAAAAAACCGTTAATACAAAACTATACAGTTTTGTAACCATTTACATCTACCTTAATTCTAAACTATTAAAGTTAAACTTAAACGGAGATTGGAGTTCTGGGTGCTGCGCCATTTTTTCGTAAATGATAGTTTCGCATTCTAACAGTCTAGGATTATCGATTAAAGAGTGCAGGATACTAGTATTTTCATGTATTAAAAGAATGAAAGAAGTATAGCGGTATCAATGCTGTAATTCGAACCTCTAATCAGTCGATGATGAGATGGACCGATTAGCCCTCTAAACTGTGTACCTTATTGCTCGGAACAAAATGGCATCATAAGGTACACCTAGTTGGTGAGGATAGAATCCTGATTGTTAAATCGTCTTAGGTAAAAACGATTAATAAACGTTTTTTCTCACAATAAATAGTTTGAATATCATCTTTTCTTTTATTTATTTCGCTGTTTTGGTTATATATAGTAAATAACAATTAAATTGCTATTAATTTGATTATTAAATTTTACAGAGAAACTTCCAGCAGTGAATTATTAAAAGTAAATTTCAATTTATATCACTTTAAAAATAAATTTAATGGTAAATAACACTCAAGACTGTTCGAATTATTACAATTTTAACTAATTATTGTTACAATTTTAACTAATTATTGTTACAATTTTAACCAATTATTGTTACAATTTTAACTAATTATTTGAAACTGACTAATTCCTTAACTAAAATATTTAAATTCTTACCCATTATTAATTCCAGAAATATATTGGATGAATCTCTTAAACAAGAATCGGCTAGTTTAAAAGTAAAGCTTCAAAATTCTCTTTAAAGTTAGAATTTAAACAAAACATAATTTAAAATTCATACAAGTAAAAAATTATTGCAATAAATTTAAATTTTTTTTCTGAATATTTCATGATACTTGTGTTTATATTTTCTTGACAACACCGCTAATATACTACCAATACAATATTTTTATATATGTGTAATACTAAAATTACTTCAACTGCAATCTAATTCCTTATCTGTCTTATACATTGCATTCAGAAAGAATAATAATGTCGTAAATTTGAAACACACAATGAAACGAAGGAAAACAAATTTTGCTCCATAATTATATTTTCTAAGAATTGACAATGAAAAATCTAGAAATTCGAAAATTATTCAACTGATATTATATCACGTCTATGTTATAATAATAACAATTGTAACTCAAAAATAATAAATTTTAACACAAAGGTTTTGTCACTAGTTTTAAGCAGAACCATGAAAAATTGCAAAGAAAAAAGGAGTTATAGTTACATATTTATATTTTCGTTGTTGGCGAGCTATTCAATATAATAAGTACGACACGGCCGAATAGGAATTATTATAAAAAGATATCATATATTTGATTTCACACGTGTTTATAATGATAAAAGAAAAAGTTTGTGCATCGTTAGCAACAATCTTTCAATGCCGGATCGAAAATGAATCGAAATTTATCGAAAAAATGAATTGGTTTTTAAGACTAACGAGTATTTAATGCGCCGAAAGAACTTTACTTTCCGGTCTCCCTTATATTTTAAATTAGGCTGTAGATAGTTCTATTTTTCAGTTATTTAAACGATAGCATCGGTGATGTTTACATATTTATAACTCTATTCAATCAAAAGAGAGTTACATACCAATTTTAAACAGTTTCGTTGATTTTTCTTTTTTTTCGTTATGTCCGGAAAGCTCAATTTTTAGAAAAAATATGCATGCTAAATGAAAATAACATCACCGAATTAATTTTTTAAAGCTATCTGAAATCACATGCTTTTTTTTTTATTTACAGTTATGAGAGATTAAATGGGTCCGAACCCATACCCAATGTTCCCATAGCCATGTGCCCATAGGCTTGAGCACATTATCCGAATAAAGTCTTCAGGCTCGAGCTCAGGATAAACATTTTATATATTTTTCTACTACTTTGAAACTATACAGTTATTCAAAAATCCATTTGATTCAGTTATTAAGTTTAAAAAAATAACTATTATTAAGTGTAAAAATTAAAATGTATAAGATCCATGAGTAAGGAATCTCAGTAGTAAGTAATCTCGTAAGTAATTATTATTCACAGAAAAAAAAATTGGCATTTTCTTCAGAATTAGAACGAGAGACAAACAAATGAAACAATTTTGGTTGGCTTAGCTTTAGGAGTGTTAACTTCTTAACAAATAATGTAAGTAGTTTATAGTTCTTGTTTAGTTACTTAACTGCAACTTTCATTGTTTACACCCACAAACCTATAGTTTGTCTACGGTAAGAACTGCCCAGTCACAAAGTCTGAGGCCGCCAGCTGCAATGGAAACGTTTCAGGGAGGATAGCTTCTCTTCACTCTAGGGCTAACACAATTGACAGGAGAAAAGATTCCCTTTCTCTCGCCGACACAAGCCAAAACGTGTCCTAAACAGTGACCCCACACCCCTACTTGAAATACATATCTGGTTACCATAGTCACTGCCATGGGTCCAGACGAATGTCTTGGGGAGTTCTTACTATAGACAAACTATACTGTTGTTTATGGAGAATTGCAGTTTTTAGAATTACGTTATATAGATCTTCTACTGCATTAATTATTTGATACACTGTACAAAGAGCGGGCGTTCAACTAGTGTTTATTTACAATTGAAATGACAAAACTTTTTAGCTCAACTTGTACTGACTTGTACAACTTGTACAACATCAAATTTTCAATTTGAATATTTTAAACTTATAACAAAACATTGGTTCAAATATATATATATATATAAGTTCAAAATGAAGAATAAAACAAAGAAAAATTATAGACATATGAAAAAAAGGGGGTGGGAAATAATAAGTAGAAAAAATAACAAACAACAATTTATTAAAAAAAAAATGAAATGTTAATTAAAAAACCGGAAAAAAAAGATATAATCTTTTCTTCAGCCCACACGATTATATCCGCAAAACAGAGTGCTTTCTGATATTGTATCAATA